>NC_069499.1:52950401-53125218 GCF_027579735.1 Bombina bombina | reverse complement strand
CACTCTCATACAACACAACACTTATACATCACACACACACTCTCATACAACACACACACTTATACATCACAACACACCTCTCATACAACACACACACCACCACACAAACATTCTCATACAACACACACACACGTATACATCACACACACTCTCATACAACACACACACTTATACATCACACACACACACTCTCATACAACACACACACTTATACATCACACACACACCACACAAACACTCTCATACAACACACACACTTATACATCACACACACACTCTCATACAACACACACTTATACATCACACACACTCTCATACAACACACACACTTATACATCACACACACACACCACACAAACACTCTCATACAACACACACACTTATACATCACACACACACTCTCATACAACACACACTTATACATCACACACACTCTCATACAACACACACACTTATACATCACACACACACCACACAAACACTCTCATACAACACACACACTTATACATCACACACACACTCTCATACAACACACACTTATACATCACACAAACACTCTCATACAACACACACACTTATACATCACACACACACTCTCATACAACACACACTTATACATCACACACACTCTCATACAACACACACACTTATACATCACACACACACCACACAAACACTCTCATACAACACACACACTTATACATCACACACACACTCTCATACAACACACACTTCTACATCACACACACTCTCATACAACACACACACTTATACATCACACACACACACCACACAAACACTCTCATAAAACACACACACTTATACATCACACACACACCACACAAACACTCTTATACAACACACACACTTATACATCACACACACACTCTCATACAACACACACACTTATACATCACACACACACTCTCATACAACACACACACCTATACACTTATACATCACACACACACTCTCATACAACACACACACTTATACATCACACACACACTCTCATACAACACACACACTTATACATCACACACACACCACACACACACTCTCATACAACACACACACTTATACATCACACACACACTCTCATACAACACACACACTTATACATCACACACACTCTCATACAACACACACACTTATACATCACACACACCACACAAACACTCTCATACCACACGCACACACTTATACATCACACACACACACTCTCATACAATACACACACATATACATCACACACACACACTCTCAGAGGGGAGGGCAATTCGGCAGCAAAAATGTGATCATAAGTTCTGTTGTTGAAAGTATACCATGTTTTCTTTTTCGATTCTATTGTTATCACGTGACTAAAAGTTTGTGAATGTTAAAGCTGTTGGAATTGTCACCCAATAAAAATCTTATTTACAAACAAACACTCTCATACAACACACACACTTATACATCACACACACACTCTCATACAACACACACACTTATACATCACAAACACACTCTCATACAACACACACACACCACACAAACATTCTCATACAACACACACACGTATACATCACACACACTCTCATACAACACACACACTTATACATCACACACACACACACTTATACATCACACACACACTCCACACACACACCACACAAACACTCTCATACAACACACACCACTTATACATCACACACACACTCTCATACAACACACACTTATACATCACACACACTCTCATACAACACACACACTTATACATCACACACACACACCACACAAACACTCTCATACAACACACACACACTTATACATCACACACACACTCTCATACAACACACACTTATACATCACACACACTCTCATACAACACACACACTTATACATCACACACACACCACACAAACACTCTCATACAACACACACACTTATACATCACACACACACTCTCATACAACACACACTTATACATCACACAAACACTCTCATACAACACACACACTTATACATCACACACACACTCTCATACAACACACACTTATACATCACACACACTCTCATACAACACACACACTTATACATCACACACACACCACACAAACACTCTCATACAACACACACACTTATACATCACACACACACTCTCATACAACACACACTTCTACATCACACACACTCTCATACAACACACACACTTATACATCACACACACACACCACACAAACACTCTCATAAAACACACACACTTATACATCACACACACACCACACAAACACTCTTATACAACACACACACTTATACATCACACACACACTCTCATACAACACACACACTTATACATCACACACACACTCTCATACAACACACACCACCTATACACTTATACATCACACACACACTCTCATACAACACACACACTTATACATCACACACACACTCTCATACAACACACACACTTATACATCACACACACACCACACACACACTCTCATACAACACACACACTTATACATCACACACACACTCTCATACAACACACACACTTATACATCACACACACTCTCATACAACACACACACTTATACATCACACACACCACACAAACACTCTCATACCACACGCACACACTTATACATCACACACACACACTCTCATACAATACACACACTTATACATCACACACACACACTCTCATACAACACACACACTTATACATCACACACATACTCTCATACAACACACACACACTTATACATCACACACTCTCATACAATACACACACTTATACATCACACACACACTCTGATACAACACACACACTTACTCTCATACAACACACACACTTATAGACCACACAAACACTCTCATACAACACACACACTTATACATCACAAACACACTCTCATACAACACACACACTTATACATCACACACACATTCTCATACAACACACACACTTATACATCACACACACACTCTCATACAACACACACACTTATACATCACACACACCACACAAACACTCTCATACAACACACACACTTATACATCACACACACACTCTCATACAACACACACACTTATACATCACACACACCACACAAACACTCTCATACAACACACACACTTATACATCACACACACACTCTCATACAACACACACACTTTACATCACACACACACCACACAAACACTCTCATACAACACACACACGTATACATCACACACACACTCTCATACAACACACACACTTATACATCACACAAACACTCTCATACAACACACACACTTATGCATTACACACACACACTCTCATACAACACACACACTTATACATCACACAAACACTCTCATACAACACACACACTTATACATCACACACACTCTCATACAACACACACACTTATACATCACACACACACTCTCATACAACACACACACTTATACATCACACACACCACACAAACACTCTCATACAACACACACACTTATACATCACACAAACACTCTCATACAACACACACACTTATACATCACACACACTCTCATACAACACACACACTTATACATCACACACACTCTCATACAACACACACACTTATACATCACACACACACCACACAAACACTCTCATACAACACACACACTTATACATCACACACACACCACACACACACTCTCATACAACACACACACTTATACATCACACACACACTCTCATACAACACACACACTTATACATCACACACACACTCTCATACAACACACAAACCTATACACTTATACATCACACACACACTCTCATACAACACACACACTTATACATCACACACACACTCTCATACAACACACACACTTATACATCACACACACACCACACAAACACTCTCATACCACACACACACACTTATACATCACACACAAACACTCTCATACAATACACACACTTATACATCACACACACACACTCTCATACAACACACACACTTATACATCACACACATACTCTCATACAACACACACAGACTTATACATCACACACTCTCATACAACACACACACTTATACATCAGACACAGACTCTGATACAACACACACACTTATACATCACATACACACCACACAAACACTCTCATACAACACACACACTTATACATCACAAACACACTCTCATACAACACACACACACCACACAAACATTCTCATACAACACACACACGTATACATCACACACACTCTCATACAACACACACACTTATACATCACACACACACACTCTCATACAACACACACACTTATACATCACAAACACACTCTCATACAACACACACACTTATACATCACACATACACTCTCATACAACACACACACTTATACATCACACACACCACACAAACACTCTCATACAACACACACACTTATACATCACACACACACTCTCATACAACACACACACTTTACATCACACACACACCACACAAACACTCTCATACAACACACACACGTATACATCACACACACACTCTCATACAACACACACACTTATACATCACACAAACACTCTCATACAACACACACACTTATGCATTACACACACACACTCTCATACAACACACACACTTATGCATCACACACACACCACACAAACACTCTCATACAACACACACACTTATACATCACACACACACTCTCATACAACACACACACTTATACATCACACAAACACTCTCATACAACACACACACTTATGCATTACACACACACTCTCATACAACACACACACTTATGCATCACACACACACCACACAAACACTCTCATACAACACACACACTTATACATCACACACACACCACACAAACACTCTCATACAACACACACACTTATACATCACACACACACCACACAAACATTCTCATACAACACACACACTTATACATCACACACACACACTCTCATACATCACACACACTTATACATCACACAAACACTGTCATACAACACACACACTTATACATCACACAAACACTCTCATACAACACACACACTTATACATCACACACACGCACCACACAAACAGTCTCATACAACACACACTTATACATCACACACACACCACACAAAAACTCTCATGCAAAACACACACTTATACATCACACACACACTCTCATACAACACACACACTTATACATCACACAAACTCTCATACAACACACACACTTATACATCACACACACTCTCATACAACACACACACTTATACACTTATACAACACACACACTTATACATCACACACACACTCTCATACAACACTCACACTTATACATCACACACACACCACACAAACACTCTCATACAACACACACACTTATACATCACACACACACTCTCATACAACACAAACACTTATACATCACACACACACTCTCATACAACACACACACATACATCACACAAACACTCTCATACAACACACACACTTATACATCACACACACTCTCATACAACACACACACTTATACATCACACACACTCTCATACAACACACACACTTATACACTTATACAACACACACACTTATACATCACACACACACTCTCATACAACACACACACTTATACATCACACACACACACCACACAAACACTCTCATACAGCACACACACTTATACATCACACACACACTCTCATACAACACACACACTTATACATCACACACACACCACACAAACACTCTCATACAACACACACACTTATACATCACACACACACTCTCATACAACACACACACTTATACATCACACACACACACACCACACAAACACTCTCATACAACACACTCACTTATACATCACACACACACTCTCATACAACACACACACTTATACATCACACACACACCACAGAAACACTCTCATACAACACACACACTTATACATCACACACACACTCTCATACAACACACACACTTTACATCACACACACACCACACAAACACTCTCATACAGCACACACACTTATACATCACACACACACTCTCATACAACACACACACTTATACATCACACACACACTCTCATACAACACACACACTTATACATCACACAAACACTCTCATACAACACACAAACTTATGCATCACACACACACTCTCATACAACACACACACTTATACATCACACACACACCACGCAAACACTCTCATAAAACACACACACTTATACATCACACACACACACCACACAAACACTCTCATACAACACACACACTTATACATCACATTCACACTCTCATACAACACACACACTTATACATCACACACACCACACAAACACTCTCATACAACACACACACTTATACATCACACACACACTCTCATACAACACACACACTTTACATCACACACACACCACACAAACACTCTCATACAACACACACACGTATACATCACACACACACTCTCATACAACACACACACTTATACATCACACAAACACTCTCATACAACACACACACTTATGCATTACACACACACTCTCATACAACACACACACTTATATATCACACAAACACTCTCATACAACACACACACTTATACATCACACACACTCTCATACAACACACACACTTATACATCCCACACACACTCTCATACAACACACACACTTATACATCACACACACACCACACAAACACTCTCATACAACACACACACTTATACATCACACAAACACTCTCATACAACACACACACTTATACATCACACACACTCTCATACAACACACACACTTATACATCACACACACACACTCTCATACAACACACACACTTATACATCACACACACACCACACAAACACTCTCATACAACACACACACTTATACATCACACACACACCACACACACACTCTCATACAACACACACACTTATACATCACACACACACTCTCATACAACACACACACTTATACATCACACACACACTCTCATACAACACACACACCTATACACTTATACATCACACACACACTCTCATACAACACACACACTTATACATCACACACACACTCTCATACAACACACACACTTATACATCACACACACACCACACAAACACTCTCATACCACACACACACACTTATACATCACACACAAACACTCTCATACAATACACACACTTATACATCACACACACACACTCTCATACAACACACACACTTATACATCACACACATACTCTCATACAACACACACAGGCTTATACATCACACACTCTCATACAACACACACACTTATACATCAGACACACACTCTGATACAACACACACACTTATACATCACATACACACCACACAAACACTCTCATACAACACACACACTTATACATCACAAACACACTCTCATACAACACACACACACCACACAAACATTCTCATACAACACACACACGTATACATCACACACACTCTCATACAACACACACACTTATACATCACACACACACTCTCATACAACACACACATTTATACATCACAAACACACTCTCATACAACACACACACTTATACATCACACATACACTCTCATACAACACACACACTTATACATCACACACACCACACAAACACTCTCATACAACACACACACTTATACATCACACACACACTCTCATACAACACACACACTTTACATCACACACACACCACACAAACACTCTCATACAACACACACACGTATACATCACACACACACTCTCATACAACACACACACTTATACATCACACAAACACTCTCATACAACACACACACTTATGCATTACACACACACACTCTCATACAACACACACACTTATGCATCACACACACACCACACAAACACTCTCATACAACACACACACTTATACATCACACACACACTCTCATACAACACACACACTTATACATCACACAAACACTCTCATACAACACACACACTTATGCATTACACACACACTCTCATACAACACACACACTTATGCATCACACACACACACCACACAAACACTCTCATACAACACACACACTTATACATCACACACACACCACACAAACACTCTCATACAACACACACACTTATACATCACACACACACCACACAAACATTCTCATACAACACACACACTTATACATCACACACACACACTCTCATACATCACACACACTTATACATCACACAAACACTGTCATACAACACACACACTTATACATCACACAAACACTCTCATACAACACACACACTTATACATCACACACACGCACCACACAAACACTCTCATACAACACACACTTATACATCACACACACACCACACAAAAACTCTCATGCAAAACACACACTTATACATCACACACACACTCTCATACAACACACACACTTATACATCACACACACATCACACAAACTCTCATACAACACACACACTTATACATCACACACACTCTCATACAACACACACACTTATACACTTATACAACACACACACTTATACATCACACACACACTCTCATACAACACGCACACTTATACATCACACACACACCACACAAACACTCTCATACAACACACACACTTATACATCACACACACACTCTCATACAACACAAACACTTATACATCACACACACACTCTCATACAACACACACACATACATCACACAAACACTCTCATACAACACACACACTTATACATCACACACACTCTCATACAACACACACACTTATACATCACACACACTCTCATACAACACACACACTTATACACTTATACAACACACACACTTATACATCACACACACACTCTCATACAACACACACACTTATACATCACACACACACACCACACAAACACTCTCATACAGCACACACACTTATACATCACACACACACTCTCATACAACACACACACTTATACATCACACACACACCACACAAACACTCTCATACAACACACACACTTATACATCACACACACATTCTCATACAACACACACACTTATACATCACACACACACACACCACACAAACACTCTCATACAACACACTCACTTATACATCACACACACACTCTCATACAACACACACACTTATACATCACACACACACCACACAAACACTCTCATACAACACACACACTTATACATCACACACACACTCTCATACAACACACACACTTTACATCACACACACACCACACAAACACTCTCATACAGCACACACACTTATACATCACACACACACTCTCATACAACACACACACTTATACATCACACACACACTCTCATACAACACACACACTTATACATCACACAAACACTCTCATACAACACACAAACTTATGCATCACACACACACTCTCATACAACACACACACTTATACATCACACACACACCACGCAAACACTCTCATAAAACACACACACTTATACATCACACACACACACCACACAAACACTCTCATACAACACACACACTTATACATCACACACACACCACACAAACACTCTCATACAACACACACACTTATACATCACACACACACACTCTCATACAACACACACACTTATACATCACACACACACACACACTCTCATACAACACACACACTTATACATCACACAAACACTCTCATACAACACACACACTTATACATCACACACACACTCTCATACAACACACACACTCAGGGCCGCCATCAGGGGGTGACAGGGGTGACTCCTGTCAGTGGCCCAATGGTAAAGGGGGCCCCATGAGGCAAGAACAACTTATTTAAATTATTTTTTTATTTTAATTTTTTTTACATTTTGGCAGCCACCAGTGGGTACTACAGCAGAGTGCTATTGAGCGTGGGAAATGTTATTGCAAGGAGTAAAGCATTATCATTTGAGAGGATTTCTTAGTGTGTATTAAACCACTGTGCACAGTGTGAGACAGACTTGGCACTTAGTTTGTACAGTGTGTGTCTGAGTCAGACAGCAGATAACTTTCATTTGCAGAGGAGGTAGGATTTACTTAGTAAATGTTTTTTATTTCTTTGTGCAATTTTGGATTGTAACTTCAGTGTGGTAGTAGGTGTATGGTGGGGCCAGGGGTCCATAAAAACAAATTTTTTAGCAATATGTAGCAGTGTATTTATGATTATTTGACAATGCTGTAGAAATTCTATAGTTAAAGCCATGTAGAAATGTTTCCTCCTCAATACACAAATGGTAGGTGCCCTTTTGCCAGACATGAGTTTTATTTTTATTAATATATATATTTTAATTCCATTCCAGTTTACTGCCCCTTTATGCAAGGACTTTCCAGATGCAAGGAGGCATTTTATCTAAGATTTTTACAACTGCATAAAATGTTACTCTCAGACTAAGATTGCTCAGTGTTTGAAATGAGACAGGTTAACTTAACATGGTTCAGTTTACACTACAGCTGACTTAATTTTGAAATACATACCAACAAGCCTAAATCCTGCATTTAACCAGATCTAATGGTATGAGTACCACAGCTTATGGTTCAACCAAGACCATATAGAGTACAGCATTTTCAAAATCCATAAGTACAGCTGACATATGGGAACTTTTGTACACCATATTTGAAGCAGTGCTCTTGGTTGGGGAAAATGGGGGTAAAAAACCAAACATATGTCAACCTTTCAAAAGTACTTTTCTTCATCTAGCCATCTACCCAGATCATTAATGTACAATTCAAATTCACATAATTATTTTTGTTTGCACATTTACAAATATGATTCTTTAAAAAGTGATCTCTTAATTTCTGCAATTTTTTTTATCATGCATGTCACACACTGTTGATTTAGGGGATGCAATGTGCAGAAATCTTACCTCCTGTTAGTGTTTCTGTGGATGTCAGTGTTTATGTATTTGTGCTTTTGTTTGTGTCTCTATGAGTGTGTATGTATTTTTTTCTGTGGGTGTGTATGTCTGTGGATGTCTGTGAGGGTGTGTGCGTATATCTTTGTGCTTTTTCTATGGGTGTCTCTGTGAGGGTGTGTGTATGTATGTCTTTGTGTATTTTCTCTGGATGCCTCTTTGAGGGTGGGTGTGTATGTCTTTGTGTGTTTTCTGTGGATGTCTCTGTGAGGGTGGGTGGGTATATGTATGTATGTATGTCTGTGTTTTCTGTAGATGTCTCTGTGAGGGTGTGTTCGTATGTCTGTGTGTTTTCTGTGAGTGTCTGTGAGAGTGTGTTTGTCTTTGTGTGTTTTCTGTGGATGTCTCCGTGAGGGTGTGTGTATGTATGTCTTTGTGTGTTTTATGTGGTTGTCTCTCTGTGTGTGTATGTCTTTGTGTGTTTTCTGTGTGTGTCTCTGTGTGTGTGTGTATGTCTTTGTGTGTTTTCTGAGGCTGTCTCTGTCAGTGTTTCCTTGGATGTATGTGCAAGTTTGTGTTTGAGTTTGTGTGTGTGTCCATTGTCTGTTCCTTTTTAGGACATTTTGACCTTACTACTGATTATTCACATTTTTCTACAGACTTTGAGACTAATGAGACCTTTCCGGAAGTCACCAATCCACACTTTAACCTTTCAATTATTGTTTAGGCAGTTCAGGGCCCTTCCTTTCAGCCACTGCATGCTGTTGTCATCATTTAGTTGGCATCTTCCTTGACAAAAAGATAATCAGAACTCCATATTTTGTTTTGTAAATCTCCTTTCTTGACAAAACTAATCTACCTCATTACTTGTCAGGTTAATGTAAACAAGTCCTGAGTGTCTGTTTGGGTGTCTGTGTCTGAGTGTGTTTGTGTGTTTCTTTGCGTGTTTGCTAAAGTGTCTATATGTGAATCCTTATGTGTGAGTGTGTGATTCGGTGTGTGAGTGTGTCTGTGTGTCTCTGTGTTTGTGTGTTAATACCTTTACAACATTTCCAAGTTTGATTACACTTAAAAATAAAGTGCATATATGTTTAGTCACTTGGTCAAAAATTGCACATGTCAAAGGGGGGGGGGGGGGGGGGGGGCTGATCAATGGTTAAGTCAGGGGCCCCAAAATTTCTAGTGGCGGCCCTGCACACACTTATACATCACACACACACCACACAAACACTCTCATACAACACACACACGTATACATCACACACACTCTCATAGAACACACACACATACATCACACACACACTCTCATACAACACACACACTTATACATCACACACCCACTCTCATACAACACACACACTTATACATCACACACACCACACAAACACTCTCATACAACACACACACTTACACATCACACACACACCACACACACACTCTCATACAACACACACAACACTACACTCTTATACATCACACACACACACACCACATACTCTCATATAACACACACACACACACTACACTCTTATACATCACACACACCACACACACACTCTCATATAACACACACACATCACACACACACTTTTACATCACACACACACCACAAACTCTCATGTAACCCACACATCACACACTCTCATATAACACACACAGACACTACACTATTATAAATCACACACACCACACACACTCTCATATAACTCACACACACTATACTCTTATACATCACACACACACACACACCACACATTCTCATATAACACACACACACATACACACTACACTCTGATACATCACACACACTACACACACACTCTCATATAACACACACACACACTACACTCTTATACATCACACACACACTCTCATACAACACACACACTTATACATCACACAAACACTCTTATACAACACACACACATATACATCACACACACACTCTCATACAACAAACACAACACTACACTCTTATACATCACACACACACACCACACACTCTCATATAACACACACACACACTACACTCTTATACATCACACACACACACCACACACACACTCTCATATAACACACACACATCACACACACACTTATACATCACACACACATCACAAACTCTCATATAACACACACACGTCACACACTCTCATATAACTCACACACACTATACTCTTATACATCACACACACACCACACATTCTCATATAACACACACACACACACACACACACACACACACTACACTCTGATACATCACACACACACTCTCATACAACACACACACTTATACATCACACAAACACTCTCATACAACACACACACTTATACATCACACACACACCACACACACACTCTCATACAACACACACAACACTACACTCTTATACATCACACACACACACCACACACTCTCATATAACACACATACTCTTCACTCTTATACATCACACACACTCTCATATAACACACACACACACCACAAACTCTCATATAACACACACACATCACACACTCTCATATAACACACATACACACTACACTCTTATACATCACACACACCACACACACTCTCATATAACACACACACTATACTCTTATACATCACACACACACCACACACTCTCATTTAATACACACACACACTACACTCTGATACATCACACACACCACACACACACTCTCATATAACATACACACTACACTATTATACATCACACACACACACACCACACACACACTACACTCTTGTACATCACACACACCACACACACACACTCTCATATAACACACACACACACACTACACTCTTATACATCACACACACACACCACACACACACTCTCATATAACACACACACATCACACACACACACACACACACACACACACACTTATACATCACACACACACCACCCACTCTCATATAACACACACACACACACACACACACACACACTACACTCTTATACATTACACACACATCACACACACACCACACACTCTCATATAATACACACACACACACACTACACTCTGATACATCACACACACTACACACACTCTCATATAACACACACACTCTACACTCTTATACATCACACACACACACACCACACACTCTTATATAACACACACACACACACACACTACATTCTTGTACATCACACACACTCTCATATAACACACTTATACATCACACACACACACCACAAACTCTCATATAACACACTTATACATCACACACACACACACTTATACATCACACACACACACACCACAAACTCTCATATAACACACACACATCATCACACTCTCATATAACACACATACACACTACACTCTTATACATCACACACACCACACACACTCTCATATAACACACACTACACTCTGATACATCACACACACCACACACACACTCTCATATAACATACACACTACACTATTATACATCATACACACACACATCACACACTCTCATATAACACACACACACTACACTCTTGTACATCACACACACCACACACACACACACACACTACACTCTTATACATCACACAATACTCATACAACACACACACACTACACTCTTATACATCACACACACACACCACACACACACTCTCATATAACACACACACATCACACACACACACACACACACACACACACTTATACATCACACACACACCACCCACTCTCATATAACACACACACACACACACACACACTACACTCTTATACATTACACACACATCACACACACACCACACACTCTCATATAATACACACACACACACTACACTCTGATACATCACACACACTGCACACACACTCTCATATAACACACACACTCTACACTCTTATACATCACACACACACCACACACTCTTATATAACACACACTACATTCTTGTACATCACACACACTCTCATATAACACACTTATACATCACACACACACACACCACAAACTCTCATATAACACACACACATCACACACTCTCATATAACACACATACACACTTATACATCACACACACCACACACACTCTCATATAACACACACACTATACTCTTATACATCACACACACACCACACACTCTCATATAATACACACATACACTACACTCTGATACATCACACAAACCACACACACACTCTCATATAACACACACACTACACTCTTATACATCACACACACACACCACACACTCTAATATAACACACACACACACTACACTCTTGTACATCACACACACCACACACACACTCTCATATAACACACACACACACACACACACACTACACTCTTATACATCACACAATACTCATACAACACACACACACTACACTCTTATACATCACACACACACTCTCATATAACACACACACATCACACACACACACACACACACACTTATACATCACACACACACACCACCCACTCTCATATAACACACACACACACACACACTACACTCTTATACATTACACACACATCACACACACACCACACACTCTCATATAATACACACACACACACACACACACACTACACTCTGATACATCACACACACTACACACACACTCTCATATAACACACACACTCTACACTCTTATACATCACACACACACACCACACACTCTTATATAACACACACACACTACATTCTTGTACATCACACACACTCTCATATAACACACACACTCTCATATAACACACACACACACTACACTCTTATACATCACACACACACTCATACAACACACACACACACTATACTCTTATACATCACACACACACCACACACACACTCTCATATAACACACACGCTACACTCTTATACATCACACACACACACTCATACAACACACACACACATACTACACTCTTATACATCACACACACACTCTAATACAACACACATACACTACACTCTTATACATCACACACACACTCTCATACAACACACACACTTTACATCACACACACACCACACACACACTCTCATTCAACACACACACACTACACTCTTATACATCACACACACTCTCATACAACACACACAATCTCATAAAAAGCGCACATACACACTACACTCTCATAAAACACACACAGCACACACACTCTTATACATCACACACACACTCTCATACAACACACACACACAGCACACACACTCTTATACATCACACACACATACACCACACACACTCTTATAAAACACACACAATATCATACACCACACACATTCTCATTCAACACACACACACTGCACTCTTATACATCACACACACATACACCCCACACACTCTTATAGAACACACACAATATCATACAACACACACACCACACACACTCTCATACAACACACACACTACACTCTCATAGATTACACACACATACACCACACACACTCTCATACAACACACACAATCTCATACAACACACACACACACCACACTCTTATACATCACACACACCACCCACTCCCATACAACACACACACCACACACACAAGTCGTAGCTCAGTAAACATGGTGTTGTGACCCAGTAATGGGTCCTGGCCTGTGGTTTGAAGCACCCTGCTCTATCTGAATCATGAAATAAAAATTTTGGTTTCATGTCCAATTAAATATCAGGTGATGTCACATATGCCACACATTGCCAGGTACATATATTGTTACAGGAAACAATACGTACTAACAGTTCTCACATCTCCACCAGGCATATTATAGGCATATTTGTCACGCCCAAACTATAACACACTACACCATTTCTTCAACCTGGATTTGTCAAATGTACAAGCATTTGTATGATTTCCAAGCAAATATGCAAGTTGTTTCTTGATTTCCTCTTCTAAAGCTGAGTTTTCTATTAGAGTGATATACTCATCTATTCACATGAAATACAGGAATAATATTCTGTTGCATTTTGTTTAGAATAAGAATGAAATATGCTGACAAATAGGCTGATAGCTTACAGTGTACGTTTGTAAATTAAATAAGCAGCATATCTTTTAAAATCTAGTTAATAATATTTACCCAAGGGGATATAAGACCCTTTACATTCCAGGAAAGGAAGTTACAATAATACACAAATCATAGCAGTAAAAAATGTGACAAAATACAACCATCAATACTATGCTGTTAAATTATAAAGTGATGAAGGATACACAAGTCATATTTCTTTCTCTGACAAAAAACAGCCAGAACAGGTTAGCTCAAATTGTGTCAACTTGTTAAATAGAAAAGGATAACACAAGTGAAATGTCTATCTCTGAACCAACAATTATTCCCTTGTATAACAAAATTGCAAATCCAGTGTTCCTCAAATAAAGCAAAGAAAAATGCACATAGTGAATTATTGTTAAATTAAACCAGATGGGGTTGTTCTTACACTTTCAAATAATCTCATGCTTGCGTTATACAGCGCAAACTACATATTCTTTTTTGCCAAAAAATATTTCAAATTAAACGGACAGTTTAGTCAAAATGATTCAGATAGGGCAGCAATTTTAAACAACTTTCCGATTTACTTTTATCATCACATTTGCTTTGTTCTCTTGTTATTCTTTGTTGAAAGCTAAACCTAGGTAGGCTCATATGCTAATTTCTGAGACGATGAAGGTCACCTTTTATTCCAGTGCATTTTAACAGTTTTTCACAGACAGCGCTAGTTCATGTGTGCCATATAGATAACATATAGATAACATTGTGCTCACTCCAGTGGAGTTATTTATGAGTAAGCATTGATTGGCTAAAATGCAAGTCTGTCAAAAGAACTAAGATAAGGTGGCAGTCTGCAGAGGCTTAAATACAAGGTAATCAAGTAAACTTGCTGCTTAGTTAAAGCAGGAAATACCTTGCACTCAATTACAATTAGCAGCTATTGGCCAACAGATTATAATCTGAAGCACCTCATCCAGCGCCTCTGGGTTAATGTCATTTAGAATTATCTAGCAAGGTTTTCCTAGAAAGTACATAGTTATATATATATTGCATGCTCAGAAGTAACGTACACATGTGGCACAATTACAAATGAGGCACTATCTTAACGTGCACCCGTAAAGGGGCAAATTTGCCTGTTTACGGTGCACATTAATTAACCAGCTACCGCAAGCTCACTTTTACACTGGTAAAATCATTTACCTGAGATTAGGGCCTCTAGTTATCAATGTCTGTAGGACCTGATCCGACATTGCGGATCAGGTCCGACAGACCACTGAATACGGCGAGCAATACGCTCACCGTATTCAGCATTGCACCCCAGCAGCTCACAAGTGCTGCTGGTGCAACGCCGCCCCCAGCAGACTCGCGGCCAATCAACCGCCAGCAGGGGGCTGTCAATCAATTAGATTTCCGGCGATGTCTGTCCGCCTGCTCAGAGCAGGCGGACAGGTTATGGAGCAGTGGTCTTTGTGACCGCTGCTTCATAACTGCTGTTTCTGGCGAGTCTGCAGGCTCGCCAGAAACACGGGGCATCAAGCTCCATTCGGAGCTTGATACATATGCCCCTAGATCTCTGGTTAACGAAACAAAGTTGCCCCAATTGCCTCCAAATAAAGAGGACAGTAGATTAATATGAAATATAAAGATTACCTTTTTTTTAAAAAAAAATAAAAAAACTGCACAAAGAAATTATAAGGGGTTAAAGTGAGGGGCTGTGGGTGTTAGAAAAAAACATGGAGGTCAATGGGGCTGTGTTTTCACTATAAATATGTATGTATATGCTTATATGCATATATATCTATGTGTTTATATGTGTATATACATATATATTTTCTTACTGCTGCAGAACGCTGCGCAATTTGCCCGCTGTGCTAGGTGGTTTGCTGGTGGCGGCTGGCATGAAAACGAGGCTCCCATTGGAGCCTATGGTAGCACTCTCATGAGCACTTGACTTCTGGGCAATGCGAACACAAAGTCGCATACGCATTGTGCCACACCTGTAATACCAGCGCACTTTTCCGTGCACTGGTATTACTGAATGGAGCATATATATTGCGCTAGCTTAAGCGTGATATTGCACTCCACTCTAATCTAGCCCATAGTTTGGTATTATTCATACAGACTGGAATCTGAAAGCTTTCCAGTTAACTGAAACCCCATGCACAGATCCAATATTCAAAGTCTGCTCTTTGTAAGAAGTGAGTCCAAGCACAGGAGGCAGAAAGCATATCACAGATGGATGCTGTATATAAACATGTTTTATTTAAAGAGTGATGCGTTTCACAGCTCTACAGGCATTTAATCACCATATAGCTGGCTTTATGGATCATATATATGTGATCTAGGGCTTCAGATATAGCTGCACTGGCCATTTCAATTATATAATTTCCTTTTTGTTTTTATCTTATAATATTATTATTATTATTATTATCAGTTATTTGTAGAGCGCCAACAGACATGGATCTAATATGCAAGGTATCAGTTATGGGAGACAAAGGGATAGAGGACTCTGCTAAAAGTTTCACTGTTGTAAATCAGATTTCATGAAGGTTATCTACAAAGCAGCTGGGCTCTCAGTATTACATGCTAAGGGGGTTCAAGGCTAGAAAATGTTAGTGTATGTTGTATGCATCCCTGAACAGTAGAGTCTTTAAGGAGCGCTTGAAAGTTTAAAAACTATGGGAGAGTCTTGTGGAGCTATACAAACAGTTCCAAAGAATATAGGCCAGTATGAAGAAGTCCTGTAGAGGGGATGTAAGGAGGTAACAACAGAGGAGCAGAGAAGGAGGTTGTGGGGACTGAAGCGAGAGTATTAGAGTTAGTAAATACATTATTACAGTTTGTAATAAAAATATTACCCCAGGATAACAGTGGTTGCATTATACATTAAAACATAAACTTTCCAATTGACCCCTAGAGCCCCATTTATCAAATCATGGACGAACAGGGTTCTCTACTAATTCGGAAGTGGTCCACTCTTAATGGCAGTGAAAGGGCGGTGGAATCTGTACATCCCCTGCCCGCATTTAACATAGAGGTTAAGAAGCTGTGGTTGGATGACCTTTGTTTCTTAACTTGTGAAAAGCAAGCTCACATGCCCATACGCCCCTATTATCAAATGTGTTTCATTCTCTTGGTATTCTTTGTTGAAGATCATACCTAGGTAGGCTCCGGAGCTTGTAAAAGTCCCACAAAGGAGCCACAGAGAACCTCTTGGCCTGAGCAGGAAACAGACGGTGAGTCAACTGGCATTGGCAGACAAAAGACCTTACCGATCACCAGCTGTGTTCCGCTTGGCAGCTGCAGCGCTTGTGGCTTGTAGCAGACTTTTGTGAGGGTTAAAACCTAGCGCTGCATTCATACCTGATTTGCTGCAGTGAATAACAGTGACATGAATACCCATCAGGCTGTGCCAAACACACACATTAGCAACTTGCTATATTTGTAAACTTCTTGTCTAGGCTTAAAAACTTACCCTTAAAGGGACAGTCGACACCAGAATTTTTGTTGTTTTAAAATGTAGATAATCTCTTTATTACCCATTCCCCAGTTATATTAATACGGTTTTTACCTCTGTGATTACCTTGTATCTAAGCCTCAGCAGACTGCCCCCTTATTTCAATTCTTGCATTTTAGCCAATCAGTGCTCACTCCACGGTAATTTCACATGCATGAGCTCAATGTTATCTATATGAAACATATGAATTAATGCCCTCTAGTGGTGAAAAACTTTGAAAACGCATTTCGATTAGAGGCGGCCTTCAAGGTCTAAGAAATTAGCATATAAACCTCCTAGGCTTAGCTTTCAACTAAGAATATCAAGAGAACAAAGCAAAATTGGGGATAAAAGTAAATTGAAAAGTTAAAATTACATGCCCTATCTGAATCATGAAAGTTTATTTTGGACTTGAATGTCCCTTTAATCATTCTGACAGCATCAATCTTGTGAACAAAAAAAACTATTTTGCTGAAACGCTGCAGTAAAAGACTGTGAAAAGCACCACTAGCAATTAAAAATATTTTCCTCTTTACATTAATTAACAGATTTTGCCTCCATAAAGTGATATTCACAGCTTTTCTGGGACATTTCTTTAACAACTTATTTAAAGACTCTCAGAACACAAGGGCACATTAAGCTAGAAATATTTTTGGATTCAAGCTGTTGCTTCTTTAATTAACTCTGATGCAAATCTGCCATCTTTCTGCCTTCAGTCCTTGTTTGTTCTGTGTTTATTTCCATGTGTTTTTTCTTCCTTTTCCTGGTCAGCCTCCGCTGTACATAGTGAAACCCTGGCTGCATTCATTAAAGCCTGCTGGGTCACAAGTGTGTGATCCATTAGATCTGAGAGCTATAAAAATGGGTAAAAAAAAGCCATTTTAACACATTAAAGACAGCACTGTTAAATTATTGTTAACTGATGAAATATTACAAAATTAAACTTTCATAATTCCGATAGAACAAACTTTCCAACTGGCTTCTGTTGTCTACTTTGTTCTTTTGATGTCCTTTGTTGAAAAGTATACTTAGGTAGGCTGAGTAGTGTGCATGTGTCTTGATCACTATATGGCAGCAGTGATTGTAGGAATATTTTTAACCACGAAGCAACTCTAAGAACAATGGTTCATCAGGAAATCAAAATGTTCACCCCAAAGAATGGTACAGTCACACACTACTATTAGGGAAATTATTGTAGAAAAATTACTGCAAACCTCAATCATATAAATACAGTTCACAAATCACAACTCCCAACATAAGGCTCAGTTCATAAAGTTTACAGTACACTCCCAACGAAAAGCAGAGCTCATAAAGGGCTAGATTACAAGTGGAGCACTAAATATTTGTAATACCAATGCACGATAAAGTGCGCTGGTATTACAAGTAAATCACAAATGTGAATGCTACCTTGTATTGGCATTGTGAGGAAGCATTGCGCTCCTATGGGAGCCTTGTTCTCATGCCGTCACAGATAGCATTAGAACCTTACGCAGTGAAGGAGGTAAGCAGTGCAGCGATGGGCAGCATTTTTAAATATATATGTATATGAACATAACAGTTCCCATAGACTGCAATGTAAAGGAACTTTTCAGTGGCATGTTTTTCCCCACACCCACCAACTTTAAAGACCCCAAAACTGCCTAGAGCAGTTACTTTTTAACTAATTTTGGGGCACTTTTAGAAAATTAACTACCGCAAGCTCGCTGTGTCATTTTTGCAGTGCACTCCCAAAATAAAGCTCAGCTCATAAAGTTTACAGTGCACTCCCAACATAAAGCTCAGCTCATTAAGTTTACAGTGGACTCCCAACATAAAGGTCAGCTCATTAAGTTTACAGTGCACTCCCAACATAAAACTCAGCTCATAAAGTTTACAGTGCACTCCCAACATAAAACTCAGCTCATAAAGTTTACAGTGCACTCCCAACATAAAACTCAGCTCATAAAGTTTACAGTGCACTCCCAACATAAAGCTCAGCTCATAAAGTTTACAGTGCACTCCCAACATAAGGCTCAGCTCATAAAGTTTACAGTGCACTCCCAACATAAAGCTCAGCTCATTAAGTTTACAGTGCACTCCCAACATAAGGCACAGCTCTTAAAGTTTACAGTTCACTCCTAGCATAAGGCTCAGCTCATAAAGTTTACAGTGCACTCCCAACATAAAGCTCAGCTCACAAAGTTTACAGTGCACTCCCAACATAAAGCTCAGACTCATAAATTTTACAGTGCACTTCCAACATAAGGCTCAGCTCATAAATTTTGCAGTGCACTCCCAACATAAAGCTCAGCTCATAAAGTTTACAGTGCACTCCCAACATAAAGCTCAGCTCATAAAGATTGCAGTGCACTCCCAGCATAAGGCTCAGCTCATAAAGTTTACAGTGCACTCCCAGCATAAGGCTCATCTCAAAAAAGTTTACAGTGCCCTCCCAGCATATAGCACAGCTCATAAAGTTTACAGTGCACTCCCAGCATATGGCACAGCTCATAAAGTATACAGTGCACTCTCAGCATATGGCACAGCTCATAAAGTTTACAGTGCACTCCCAGCATAAGGCACAGCTCATACATGTTGCAGTGCACTCCCAGCATAAGGCACAGCTCATAAAGGTTGCAGTGCACTCTCAGCATAAGGCACAGCTCATAAAGGTTCCAGTGCACTCCCAACATAAGGCTAAGATTATAAAGTTTGCAGTGCACTCCCAGCATAAGACACAGCTCATAAAGGTTGCAGTGCACTCCCAACATAAGGCTGAAGTTAAAAAGGTTGCAGTGCACTCCCAGCATAAGGCATAGGCCATTAAGTTTGCAGTGCACTCCCAACATAAGGCTGAGAGTATAAGGTTTGCAGTTCACTCCCATTGTAAGGCTGTGATCATAAAGGTTGCAGTGCACTCCCAACAAAATGCTCAGATCATACAGTTTGCAGTGCACTCCCAACAAAATGCTCAGATCATAAAGTTTGCAGTGCACTCCCAGCATAAGGCTCAGCTCATAAAGTTTGCAGTGCACTCCCAGCATAAAGCATAGCTCATAAAGGTTGCAGTGCACTCCTAACATAAGGCTGAGATTATAAAGTTTGCAGTGCACTCCCAGCATGAAGCACAGCTCATAAAGGTTGCAGTGCACTCCCAGCATAAAGCATAGCTCATAAAGTTTGCAGTGCACTCCCAACATAAGGCTGAGATTATAAAGTTTGCAGTGCACTCGCAGCATAAGGCACAGCTCATAAAGGTTGCAGTGCACTCCCAGCATAAGGCACAGCTCATAAATGTTGCAGTGCACTCCCAACATAAGGCTGAGATTATAAAGTTTGCAGTGCACTCCCAACATAAGGCTGAGATTATAAAGGTTGCAGTGCACTTCCAACATATTGCTGAGATTATAAAGTTTGCAGTGCATGCCCAACATAAAGCTCAACTCATAAAGTTTGCAGTGCACTCCCAACAAAAAGCTCAGATCATAAAGTTTGCAGTGCACTCCCAACATAAGGCTCTTTTTGTAATGTTTGCAGTGCACTCCCAGCATAAGGATCAGCTCATAAAGTTTGCAGTGCACTCCCAGCATGAAGCACAGCTCATAAAGGTTGCAGTGCACTCCCAGCATGAAGCACAGCTCATAAAGTTTGCAGTGCACTCCCAACATAAGGCTGAGATTATAAAGGTTGCAGTGCACTCCCAGCATAAGGCACAGCTCATAAAGGTTGCAGTGCACTCCCAAGATAAGGCTGAGATTATAAAATTTGCAGTGCACTCCCAGCATAAGGCACAGATCATAAAATTTGCAGTGCACTTGCAGCATAAGGCACAGCTCATAAAGGTTGCAGTGCACTCCTAGCATAAGGCACTGCTCATAAAGGTTGCAGTGCACTCCCAACATAAGGCTGAGATTATAAAGTTTGCAGTGCACTCCCAACACAAGGCTGAAATTATAAAGGTTACAGTGCACTCCCAACATAAGGCTAAGATTATAAAGGTTGCAGTGTATTTCCAACATAAGGCTGAGATTATAAAGTTTGCTTTGCACTCCCAACATAAAGATCAGCTCATTAGCGGCTAGATTACGAGTTGTGCGTTAGGTTTAAAAAGCAGCATTAAGAGGCCCAACTCCGCTTTTTAACGCCCGCTGGTATTACGAGTCTTGCAGGTACAGGTCCGCTAACTTTTTTGGCCAGACTTGGAAATACCGCAAATCCACTTACGTAAATTGCGTATCCTCTTTTTTCAATGGGACTTGCATAGCCCCGGTATTACGAGTCTGCCAAAAAGTGAGCGGTACACCCTCTCCTGTCAAGACTGGTACCGCATTTTAAAGTCAGTAGTTAAGAGTTTTACACTACAATGCCGTAGCATAAAACTCTTAACTAAAGTGCTAAAAAGTACACTAACACCCATAAACTACTTATTAACCTCTAAACTGAGGCCCTCCCGCATCGCAAACACTAAAATAAAAATTTTAACCCCTAATCTGCCGAACCGGACATCGCCACCACTATAATAAACATATTAACCCCTAAACTGCAGCACTCCCGCCTCGCAAACATTAGTTAAATATTATTAACCCCTAATCTGCTGTCCCTAACATCGCCGACACCTACCTACATTTATTAACCCCTAATCTGCCGCCCCCAACATCGCCGCCACTATACTAAAGTTATTAACCCCTAAATCTAAGTCTAACCCTAACCCTAACACCCCCTAACTTAAATATAATTAAAAGAAATCTAAATAAAAATTCCTATCATTAACTAAATAATTCCTATTTAAAACTAAATACTTACCTGTAAAATAAACCCTAAACTAGCTACAATATAACTAATAGTTACATTGTAGCTAGCTTAGGGTTTATTTTTATTTTACAGGCAAGTTTGTATTTATTTTAACTAGGTAGAATAGTTATTAAATAGTTATTAACTATTTAATAACTACCTAGCTAAAATAAATACAAAGTTACCTGTAAAATAAAACCTAACCTAAGTTACAATTACACCTAACACTACACTATAATTAAATAATTTCCCTAAATTAAATACAATTAAATACAGTTAAATAAAATTATCTAAAGTACAAAAAACAAACAAACACTAAATTACAGAAAATAATAAACACCTAATCTAATCCCCCTAACAAAATGAGAAAGCCCCCTCGAAATAAAAAAGCCCTACCCTACACTAAATTACAAATAGCCCTTAAAAGGGCCTTTTGCGGGGCATTGCCCCAAAGTAATCAGCTCTTTTACCTGTAAAAAAAAAATACAAATCCCCCCCAACATTAAAACCCACCACCCACACAACCCCCCCAACATTAAAACCCACCTAATACCCCATTAAAATCAGCCAATAGAATGCTAACTCAATCCTATTGGCTGATTGCATCAGCCAATAGGATTTTTTCTACCTTAATTCCGATTGATAGAATTCTATCAATCGATTGATTGATAGAATTCTATCAGCCAATCAGAATTGAAGGGATGCCATCTTGGATGATGTCATTTAAATGAACCTTCATTCAGTCTTAGCCGTCGGATGAAGAGGATGCTCCACGTCGGATGTCTTGAAGATGGACCCGCTCCGCACCGGATGGATGAAGATAGAAGATGCCGTCTGGATGAAGACTTCTGTCCGTCTGGAGGACCACTTCGCCCGGATTGGATGAAGACTTCTCCCGGCTTCGTTAAGGACTTCGGCCCGGTTGGATGAAGACTTCTCCCGGTAAGGTGATCTTCAAGGGGTTAGTGTTAGGTGTTTTTAAGGGGGTATTGGGTAGTAGCGTAGCGTTGGTTGTGTGGGTGGTGGGTTTTAATGTTGGGGTGGGATTTGTAATTTTTTTTACAGATAAAAGAGCTGATTACTTTGGGGAAATGCCCTGCAAAAGACCCTTTTAAGGGCTATTTGTAATTTAGTGTAGGGTAGGGCTTTTTTATTTTGTTAGGGGGATTAGATTAGGTGTAATTAGTTTAAAAATCTTGTAATTTGTTTATTATTTTCTGTAATTTAGTGGGGGGGGGGGTTTGTACTTTAGATCATTTTATTTAATTGTATTTAATTTAGGGAAATAATTTAATTATAGTATAGTATTAGGTGTAATTGTAATTTAGGTTAGGTTTTATTTTACTGGTAAATTTGTATTTATTTTAGCTAGGTAGTTAGTAAATAGTTAATAACTATTTAGTAACTATTCTACCTAGTTAAAATAAATACAAACTTGCCTGTAAAATAAAAATAAATCCTAAAATAGCTACAATGTAACTATTAGTTATATTGTAGCTAGCTTAGGGTTTATTTTATAGGTATTTAGTTTTAAATAGGAATTATTTAGTTAATTATAGGAATTAGATTTCTTTTAATTATATTTAAGTTAGGGGGTGTTAGGGTTAGGGTTAGACTTAGGTTTAGGGGTTAATACATTTAGTGTAGTGGCGGCGATGTTGGGGGCGGCAGATTAGGGGTTAATAAGTGTAGGTAGGTGGCGGCCACATTGGGGGCAGCAGAGTAGGGGTTAATAAATATAATGTAGGGTTCGGCAATGTTGGGGGCAGCAGATTAGGGGTTCATAAGTATAATGTAGGTGGCAGCGGTGTCCGGAGCGGCAGATTAGGGGTCAATAATTATAATGTAGGTGTCGGCGATGTCGGGGCGGCAGATTAGGGGTTAATAAGTGTAAGATTAGGGGTGTTTAGACTCGGGGTTAATGTTAGGGTGTTAGGTGTAGACATAAAATGTATTTCCCCAGAGGAATCAATGGAGCTGCGTTAAGGAGCTTTACGCTGCTTTTTTGCAGGTGTTAGACTATTTTTCAGCCGGTTCTCCCCGTTGATTCCTATGGGAAATCGTGCACGAGCACGTTACACCAGCTCACCGCTAACATAAGCAGTGCTGGTATTGGAGTGCGTTAATGAGAAAAATTTTGCTCAACGCTCACTTCTTGTCTAGTTTGTAAAAACCCGTAATACCAGTGCTGACTGTAAGTGAGCGGTGAGCATAAACTGCTCGTTAGCACCGCACAGCCTCTAACGCAAAACTTGTAATCTAGGTGAAAGTTTGCAGTGCACTCCCAGCATAAGGCTCAGCTCATAAATGCCTAGATTACGAGTTTTGTTGGTAAAGACCTGCGGGGCTAAGGAGCCTTTTTTTCCAGCGCTCCCTTAAGCCAACGCTGGTATTACGAGTTTTCTGAATGGCTGCGTTAGCCTCAGAAAAGTGATCTTTGAGCAAATTTAGCTCCACTTCAACCTTCAATACCAGCGTTGCTTACGGTATCGGTAAGCTGGAATAATGTGCTCGTGCACGATTTCCCCATAGGATACAATGGGGCTGAGCTGGCTGAAAAAAACCTAACACCTGCAAAAAAGCAGCGTTCAGCTTCTAACGCAGCCCCATTGATTCCTATGGGGAAACACTTTCTAAGTCTACACCTAACACCCTAACATGAGCCCCGAGTCTAAACACCCCTAACCTTACAATTATTAACCCCTAATCTGCCACCCCCGCTATCGCTGACACCTGCATTATACTATTAATCCCTAATCTGCCTCTCCGGGCACCGCCGCCACCTACATTATCCATATGAACCCCTAATCTGCCCCCCCAATGTCGCCGCCACCTACCTATACTTATTAACCCCTAATCTGCCGACCGGACATTGCAGCCACTTTAATAAATGTATTAACCCCTAAACCGCCGCACTCCCGGCTTGCAAACACTATAATACATTTTTTTAACCCCTAATCTGCCCTCCCTAACATCGCCCCAACCTACCTACAATTATTAACCCCTAATCTCCCACACCCAACATCGCCACTACTATAATAAAGTTATTAACCCCTAAACCTAAGTCTAACCCTAACCCTAACCCCCCCTAAGGCAAATATAATTTAAATGAAACGAAATAAATTTACTATAATTAAATAAATTATTCCTATTTAAAACTAAATACTTACCTATAAAATAAACCATAAGATAGATACAATATAACTAATAGTTACATTGTAGCTATTTTATGATTTATTTTTATTTTATAGGCAACTTTGTATTTATTTTAACTAGGTACAATAGCTATTAAATAGTTAATAACTATTTAATAGCTACCTAGTTAAAATAATTACAAAATTACCTGTAAAATAAATCCTAACCTAAGTTACAAATACACCTAACACTACACTATCAATAAATTAATTAAATAAATTAACTAAAATTTTCTAAAATAAAATACAATTAAATAAACTAAACTATATTACAAAAAAACCAAACACTAAATTACAAAAAATATTACAAGAATTGTAATCTAATTACACCTAATCTAAGCCCCCTAATAAAATAAAAAGCCCCCCAAAAAATAAAATTCCCTACCCTATACTAAATTACAAAAGTAATCAGCTCTATTACCAGCCCTTAAAAGGGCTTTTTGCGGGGCATTGCCCCAAAGTAATCAGCTCTTTTACCTGTAAAATAAAAGAAATACAATACCCCCCCAACATTACAACCCACCACCCACACACCCCTACACTAAAACCCACCCGATCCCCCCGATCCTCCCGATGGGCCAGAATAGGACATCCGGAGCGGCAGAAGTCTTCATCCGATCGGGGCAGAAGAGGTCCTCCATCCAGCAGAAGTCTTCATCCAAGCGGCATCTTCTATCTTCATCCTTCGGGAGCGGAGCGGAGCCATCTTCTATCCATCCGACGCGGAACCATCCTCTTCAATCGAAGTCCTAACGAAGAATGAAGGTTCCTTTAAATGACGTCATCCAAGATGGCATCCCTCGAATTCCGATTGGCTGCGAGGTCCATTCTATTGGCTGATCCAATCAACCAATCGGATTGAACTTCAATCCGATTGGCTGATTACATCAGCCAATTGGATTTTTCCTACCTTAATTCCGATTGGCTGATCCTGAATCCTGAATCCTATCAGCCAATCGGAATTCAAGGGATGCCATCTTGGATGACGTCATTTAAAGGAACCTTCATTCTTCGTTAAGACTTTGATTGAAGAGGATGGCTCCACGTCGGATGGATAGAAGATGGCTCCGCTCCAGAAGGATGAAGAAAGAAGATGCCGCTTGGATGAAGACTTCTGCTGGATGGAGGACCTCTTCTGCCCCGATCGGATGAAGTCTTCTGCTTCTCCCGATGTCCTATTCTGGCCCATCGGTGCCCGGTTGGGTGAACACGGCTCAAGGTAGGGTGATCTTCAATGGGGTAGTGTTAGATTTTTTTAAGGGGGGATCGGGTGGGTTTTAGAGTAGGGGTGTGTGGGTGGTGGCCTGGGTTGTAATATTGGGGGGGTATTGTATTTCTTTTATTTTACAGGTAAAAGAGCTGATTACTTTGGGGCAATGCCCCGCAAAAAGCCCTTTTAAGGGCTTGTAATAGAGCTGATTAATTTTGTATTTTAGTATAGGGTAGGGAATTTTATTTTTTTGGGGGGCTTTTTTTTTTATTAGGGGGCTTAGATTAGGTGTAATTAGATTAAACTTCTTGTAATATTTTTTTTATTTTTTGTAATTTAGTGTTTAGTTTTTTTGTAATATAGTTTAGTTTATTTAATTGTATTTTATTTTAGAAAATTGAAGTTAATTTATTTAATTAATTTATTGATAGTATAGTGTTAGGTGTATTTGTAACTTAGGTTAGGATTTATTTTACAGGTAATTTTGTAATTATTTTAACTAGGTAGCTATTAAATAGTTATTAACTATTTAATAGCTATTGTACCTAGTTAAAATAAATACAAAGTTGCCTGTAAAATAAAAATAAATCATAAAATAGCTACAATGTAACTATTAGTTATATTGTATCTATCTTATGGTTTATTTTATAGGTAAGTATTTAGTTTTAAATAAGAATAATTTATTTAATTATAGTAAATTTATTTCGTTTAATTTAAATTATATTTAATTTAGGGGGGGTTAGGGTTAGACTTAGGTTTAGGGGTTAATAACTTTATTAGAGTAGCGGCGATGTTGGGGGCGGGAGATTAGGGGTTAATAATTGTAGGTAGGTTGCGGCGATGTTAGGGAAGGCAGATTAGGGGTTAATAATATTTATTATAGTGTTTGTGAGGCGAGAGTGCGGCGGTTTAGGGGTTAATACATTTATTATAGTGGCGGCGATGTCCGGTCGGCAGATTAGGGGTTAATAATTGTAGGTAGGTGGCGGCGACGTTGGGGGGGCAGATTAAGGGTTAATAAATTTAATATAGGCATCGTCGATGTTAGGGACAGCAGATTAGGGGTTCATAGGTATAATGTAGGTGGCGGCGGTGTCCGATCGGCAGATTAGGGGTTAAATAATTTTATTATAGTGTTTGCGATGTGGGGGGGGGCTCGGTTTAGGGGTTCATAGATAGTTTATGGGTGTTAGTGTACTTTGTAGCACTGTAGTTTAGAGCTTTATGTTATGTGCAAAGGGAATGCGCAGGCAATACACAGTTATTAGAGGCCTACAGACACAGGTGATTATCTCCTAAAAAACACCTTCAGAAATCTATGGGGAGAAGTATTTAGGATCTTAGGTGTCTGTGAAGACACCCAAACAAAACTAAAAAATCTGTGGTGCTGAAAGAACAGCTAAACTAATCACTATATGGCTGATCCAGCTATGGTCCCAATTATATATAGATAGGATAATAAAAATGGATATAGATTTTAATGTTTACAATTAATTAATACACATAATAATCTCATAAGATCAAAAGATACAATCAGCAAATGTATAAACACAAATTCATACGGACCCTATAATATCAATTAATACTAAATAAAGGGTATTAAAACAATAAAAAACAAACTTGTTGCAGGAATATACACAAAGAAAAAATTGATGCAAAAAACCATACAAAAAATTGATGCAAAAAAATCATACATTCATACAATCCGAATGGCCATAGAAAAAATTGCTCCAGTTAAAACAGTGCGGTATACAGATAAAAAAACAGTGCAGTATACAGATTAAAAACCCAATAAATAAAATGAATAGTCCTTCAACGATAATAAAGTCAATTAGCAATATGATCCTCCAGCATTGCTCATCGATCCTAATGCAGGAGGGTATATGAGGCAAGAGATATAGCTTGTCAAAAGCAAACCAATAGTTCAAGTTAGGTAAAACACTTTATTACTTACACCGGAAGGTGTCTAGCAGCTCTCTTGGCACCGGTCTCAGTCGCTGTGTTCTTTTTTTTCCTTTTACAGCCCGGTTGCAATTTGGGTAGAAGGGTAGATGGATATCTCCAATCCCAGAGGTTTGTAAGCAGACACTTCTGCCCGTTCCTTTATTCCAGCACGAGTGTCTCTCCTAAGCGTTTAATATCACTTGGCCGCAATACCGCCGGTTGGCGTTCCTAACACAGTCTGTATTAAGACAGCGTGTGTGATGGGTAAATACGGATCCTCCGAGGGATCAAAAGAAAGAGCAACGCGTTTCGGCAAGCATGCCTTTGTCAAGCTCTACTTGCATAGCTACGTTGGTGCCTTTTAAAGCCGTACTAATTTGTTAATTGGCCATATGATTGATTGCTGCAAATGGGGCACTTAGCAAGTTATTTGTTAGTACCATATTAAGTGTCTTAGCAATTTTTTAAATACTTTTAAGTCGTTTTTGGTATATTTATGTGATTCATTAAAACTTATATTGGTATAACTTATATTGTATTCGATTAGTGGTTTGTGCTAAAAGGCACCTACTGTAGTATGCTCACAATCTCAATGATAGAAATGCAAACGAATTTCATACAAAATATGTTATTTAAGGAAGCAGAAGTCGTATATTCAATATGGATATTTCACCTACATTACTCAAACCTACATTACTAAAGCTAGAGTGAAATAAACTTATATTTTAGTAGTTCAATACTTAATTTGTTTATTTTTGGGGATTCCTGGTTTCTATATTTTGTTTATTTTGTTTTTGTGCTATAAAGAGAACCAGAGGGGTATATGAATGAGAAAAGAGGGGATAATGGTGATTATTCTGTATTAATTTATAAAAAATCAATAGAAAAAAAAAATCCATAAAAATAAATTCCATAGAAAATTCATAAAAAAATTTATAAAAAAAATTCATTAAAAAATTCATAAAAAATTCATAAGAATTTTTTTTTTCATAATAAAAGAGGGAATTTTCATTAAAAAATTCCTAAAATTTTTTCATAGAGAATCCATAGAAAATTGATAACTTGATTAGTGGAATTTTTGGTGTTTTTATGTGTAAATAGTCCATTTCTTTTTTATTCAATATTCCCTCCTCACTTGCTTTATTCAAAATTTCCTTTAATTGTAAGTTGAATTTGGTTGTGGGATTTAATGTTAGTTTATTATAGGTAATATTGTCACATAGAATATCTTCACACATTTTACTGTAATCTAGTGTGTTTAAGATAACAATGCCCACTCCCTTATCTGCCGGCTTCACCACTATCATTTCATTGTTTTCTAACTCTTTAATGGTGTCAAGTTGTTTTTTTGTGAGGTTGTTTTTTGTGTTATTAATTTTCTCTTGTTTTACATTCTCTATATCCCTAGTTATTAGCCTCTTGAATGTTTCAATTGCGTGTCCCTTATCTTGTTTTGGATAGAACGTTGATTTTTTTCTTAGATTTGAATGTAAAAATCCCTTTTGGTCTATCAGGGTGGATGGAGTCTGCTCTCTTCTCCATCCCAGTTTTTGAAAACCATCTTTTTACCGTAAATTTTTTTATGAATTTGTGTGCGTCTATATAGGTACCGAATTGATCTAACTTACTGGTTGGGGCAAAAGTAAGTCCCTTACTTAGGACATCTTCATGAGTCTTGGTTAATACAAAATTACTCAAATTGAATATTCCTTTATTTTTATTTGTATTCTTATTTAGCTCCAATTTCTTATTTTTTTGTGACCGTTTTGTTCCCCCTCTGGTTCCTCTTTTTCTGATGCTCTTCTTTTTCTTAGACTTGTATTTCTTTGTTGTAATGGGCTTTCTAATGGTGTTCTTTGTCCTACCCCTAAAAAATGATGAGTGACTGTATTTTGATTTGTTTGAATGTTTTCTGTTGAAAAAATGAAAATAAAGACATCATAAAAATAAAATAGAACTTAAGAATTAAATGCATCAATTACACTGCTCTTTCTTTTGATCCCTCTTTTGATCCCTCTGAGGATCCGTATTTGCCCATTACGCACATTGTCCAACACAGACTGTGTCAGGAAGACCAATTTTATCTGTCCCTCTTTTTTTGCTGAAAGACTACACCATGATTTAAGAATACATATCACTTTAAAATGGATCTATCAAACTAATATATAACAACCACCCAATCAATTTTTTGCCACTTCTATGAGATCTAATTAAAATAATATAATTCAACTAATCAAGTTATCAATTTTCTATGGATTCTCTATGAAAAAATTTTAGGAATTTTTTAATGAAAATTCCCTCTTTTATTATGAAAAAAAATTCTTATAAATTTTTTAAGAATTTTTTAATGAATTTTTTTATAATTTTTTTTTATGAATTTTCTATGGAATTTATTTTTATGGATTTTTTTTTTCCTATTGATTTTTTTATAAATTAATACAGAATAATCACCATTATCCCCTCTTTTCTCATTCATATACCCCTCTGGTTCTCTTTATAGCACAAAAAAACAAAAACAAAATATAGAAACCAGGAATCCCCAAAAATAAATAAATTAAGTATTGAACTACTAAAATATAAGTTTATTTCACTCTAGCTTTAGTAATGTAGGTTTGAGTAATGTAGGTGAAATATCCATATTGAATATACGACTTCTGCTCCCTTAAATAACATATTTTGTATGAAATTCGTTTGCATTTCTATCATTGAGATAGTGAGCATACTACAGTAGGTGCCTTTTAGCACAAACCACTAATCGAATACAATATAAGTTATACCAATATAAGTTTTAATGAATCCCATAAATATACCAAAAATGACTTAAAAGTATTTAAAAAATTGCTAAGACACTTAATATGGTACTAACAAATAACTTGCTAAGTGCCCCGTTTGCAGCAATCAATCATATGGCCAATTAACAAATTAGTACGGCTTTAAAAGGCACCAACGTAGCTATGCAAGTAGAGCTTGACAAAGGCATGCTGGCCGAAATGCGTTGCTCTTTCTTTTGATCCCTCTGAGGATCCGTATTTACCCATCACACATGCTGTCTTAATACAGACTGTGTTAGGAACGCCAACCGGCAGTATTGCGGCCAAGCGATATTAAACGCTTAGGAGAGACACTCGTGCTGGAATAAAGGAACGGGCAGAAGTGTCTACTTACAAACCTCTGGGATTGGAGATATCCATCTACCCTTCTACCCAAATCGCAACCGGGCTGTTAAAGGAAAAAAAAGAACACAGCTACTGAGACCGGTGCCAAGAGAGCTGCTAGACACCTTCCGGTGTAAGTAATAAAGTGTTTTACCTAACTTGAACTATTGGTTTGCTTTTGACAAGCTATTTCTCTTGTCTCATATACCCTCCTGCAGATCGATGAGCAATGCTGGAGGATCACATTACTAATTGACTTTATTATAGTTGAAGGACTATTCGTTTTATTTATTGTTTTTTTAATCTGTATACTGCACTGTTTTTTTTATCTGTATACCGCACTGTTTTAACTGGAGCAATTTTTTCTATGGCCATTCGGATTGTATGAATGTATGATTGTTTTGCATCAATTTTTTGTATGGTTTTTTGCATCAATTTTTTCTTTGTGTATATTCCTACAACAAGTTTGTTTTTTATTGTTTTAATACCCTTTATTTAGTATTAATTGATATTATAGGGTCCGTATGAATTTGTGTTTATACATTTGCTGATTGTATCTTTTGATCTTATGAGATTATTATGTGTATTAATTAATTGTAAACATTAAAATCTATATCCATTTTTATTATCCTAGCTATATATAATTGGGACCATAGCTGGATCAGCCATATAGTGATTAGTTTAGCTGTTCTTTCAGCACCACAGAATTTTTAGTTTTGATTGGGTGTCTTCACAGACACCTAACATCCTAAATACTTCTCCCCATAGTTTAGAGCTTTATGTTCCGGCATTAGCCCATAAAACTCTTAACTACTGACATTTAAATGTGGTTGGAGTCTTGGAGGTAGAGGCTCTACCGCTCACTTTCTCCAAGACTCGTAATACCAGCGTTAGGCAAATCCCATTAAAAAGATAGGATACGCAACTGACGTAAGGGGATTTGCGGTAGCCTCGAGTCGCGGAAGAAAAGTGAGCGGTGAGCCTGTACCTGTCAGACTCCTAATAGCAGCGTTAGGTAAAAAGCAGCGTTGGGACCTCTCAATGCTGCTTTTTACGGCTAACGCCAAACTCGTAATCTAGGTGAAAGTTTGCAGTGCACTCCCAGCATAAGGCTCTTTTTGTAACGTTTGCAGGGCAATCCCAATATAAGGCTCTTTTTTTTATAAAGTTTGCAGTGCACTATCAGAATAAGGCTCTTTTTGTAACGTTTGCAGGGCAATCCCAATATAAGGCTCTTTTTTTATAAAGTTTGCAGTGCTATATCAGAATAAGGCTCTTTTTGTAAAGTTTGCAGTGCAATCGCAATATAAGGCTCGGATCAGAAAGTTTGCCGTGCACTCCCAATATAAGACTCTTTTTTATAAAGTTTGCAGTGCACTTATAATAAATTTCACAGCTAACGGTGGCCTGGATTACAAGTTGTGTGGTATGGCTTTAAAGTGCACAAAATGGTATTTGCGTGCGGAAAGGTCACCAACTTGACATTACAAGTAGTGCGGTATGGCTTTCCTGCGAGTGCTATGGCCTTTACCACATCAATCCATTCCGTATTCAAAGACATGTAGTTATGTGTTTTGCAAAACAAAAAAGTTTCACAAAACACATCAAAAATATGTTACAAAGTACACTAACACCCATAAACTACCTATTAACCCCTAAAGTGCCATCCCTGCATCACAACTAATAAATAAAGCTGTTAACCCCTAAACCACCATCCCACCACTTTGCCAACACTAAATAAAGCTATTAACCTCTAAATCGCCATCCCCCACATTGCCAACACTAAATAAAGCTATTAACCCCTAAACCTAACACCCCCTAACTTTAACAAAGTTAACATACTTGTGAAACAAAATTAAAACCTAAGCTTAAACTAAATCCAAACCTTACATTACTTGTTAAGCCTTTTAGCCTGTAACACAACGTCAGTCCCGTACTCGTAAAAATGAAGTGTTTTCATGGGACTTCCATAGTGCTGCATTTATGAGTTTTGCGGTGAGGCTAAAAAGCTTGCGTTGCAGCCTATACCGACACAATCAGTTTTGCAATCTAAAAGCAGTAGTTATGAGTTTTAAGCTACAAATCTGTTACATAAAACTCATAACTAAAGTGTTAAAAAGTACACTAACACCCATAAGCTACCTATTAACCCTTAAACCGAGGCCCTCCCGAATCACAAATACTATATTAAATTTATTAACTGTATCAAAGAAGAAAGGACTCCCACAAGGCATAAGTATCAATATTCTTGAGTAGCAAGACGTAGCAAATAGTATAGGCTGATTTAAAACACTATGCACAAAGCACCTTTGTAAAACAATTATTGAAAATTTATTAGATATGTGTTAAAAGTCCACACAGAAACTATGTATATACGCACTCACTCACGGATTACTGAAGGACAAGGGTAAGGATGATGTCATCTGATGCGTTTCACGCCGGTTGGCGCTTTCTCAAAGATCTTTGAGAAAGCGCCAACCGGCGTGAAATGCGTCAGATTAAAATTACCCTATTCCCTATCTTAAATTAAATTAAAACTTACCACTCAAATTAAAAAAAATAAGTTTCAACTAACAATTAAAATAATATAATTATTTAACTAAAATTAAACTAACTACCAATGAAATAAAACTAAAATACACATTAAAAAAAATCCTAACACTACTCTAAAAATGACAAACTAATTACAAAAAATAAAAAATACTAAATTACAAAAAATAACAAATGAAATTATCCAAAATAAAAAAGAATTACACCTAATCTATAAAAATAAAAAAGCCCACCCCAAATTAAAAAAAAAACCTAGCCTACAAAAAATGACCAATAGCCCTTAAAAGGGCCTTTTGTAGGGCATTTCACTAAGTTAAACAGCTCCTTTACCTGTAAAAAAAATACAAAGACCCCCACAACAGTAAAACCCACCACCCAACCAACCCCCCAAAATAAAAAACCTAACTCTAACAAAAACTTAAGCTACCCATTGCCCTGAAAAGGGCATTTAGCTCTTTTGCTTTGCCTTGAAAAATGCATTTAGCTCTCTTAGGAAAAGCCCAAACCCTAAACTAAAAAAAAAACACCCCAAAAAAACCTTAAAAAAACCTATCACTAACCCCCGAAGATCCTCTTACAGTTTTTGAAGTCCTGCTTTAACGATCTTCATCCAGGGTGCGAGGTCCTCATCCAGGCGGCGAGAAGTCTTCATCCAAGTGGCCTCTTCTATCTTCATCCAGGCAGCGAAGTCCTCATCCAGGCGGCGGGAAGTCTACATCCAAGCGGCCTCTTCTATCTTCATCCAGGCGGCGAAGTCTTCATCCTGGCGGTGAGAAGTCTTCATCCAAGCGGCCTTTTCTATTTTCATCCAGGCGGCATCTTCTATCTTCATCCCAGCGGCGCGGAGTGGGTCCATCCTGAAGACATCCAGCGCCTTTTGTAGGGAATTTCCCTAAGTTAAACAGCTCTTTTACCAGTAAAAAAAATACAAAGACCCCCACAACAGTAAAACCCACCACCCAACCAACCCCCCCAAAATAAAAAACCTAACTCTAACAAAAACTTAAGCTATCCATTGCCCTGAAAAGGGCATTTGTATGGGCATTGCCCTTAAAAGGGCATTTAGCTCTTTTGCTTTGCCTTGAACAATGCATTTAGCTCTTTTAGGAAAAGCCCAAACCCTAAACTAAAAAAAAAACCACCCCAAAAAAAACCTCTAACTAACCCCCGAAGATCCTCTTACAGTTTTTGAAGTCCTGCTTCAACGATCTTCATCCAGGGTGCGAGGTCCTCATCCAGGTGGTGAGAAGTCTTCAACCAAGTGGCCTCTTCTATCTTCATCCAGGCGGCCAATAGGATGAGAGCTTCTTAAATTCTATTGGCCAATAGGATGAGAGCTTCTTAAATTCTATTGGCTGTTCAAGTCAGCCAATAGAATTTCAGTAGCTCTCATCCTATTGGCTGATTTGAACAGCCAATTACTAAAAATAAAAAAACTAACATTACAAAAAATAAAAAACGAAATTATACAAAACAATAAAAATTATTCCTATTCTAATACCCTTTAAATAAAAAACCACCCCAAAATAAAAAAGTAGCTTACATCCTATGGGCTGATTTGAATTTCCAAAATCAAATCAGCCAATAGGAATGCAAGGGACGCCATCTTGAATCGCGTACCTTGCATTTAAGATTCAGTGTACGGCTGCGACCGTATGAAGAGGATGCTCCGCGCTGGATGTCTTCAGGATGGACCCGCTCCGCGCTGCCGGGATGAAGATAGAAGATGCCGCCTGGATGAAAATAGAAGAGGCCGTCTGGATGAAGACTTCTCGACCACCTGGATGAGGACTTCGCCGCCTAGATGAATATAGAAGATGCCGCTTGGATGAAGACTTCTCTTCACCTGGATGAGGACTTCACCGCCTGGATGAAGATCGTTCAAGAAGGACTTCAAAAACTGTAACTGGATCTTCGGGGGTTAGTGATAGGTTTTTTTAAAAAAATTTTGGGTGTTTTTTTTTTTAGTTTAGGGTTTGGGCTTTTCATAAAAGAGCTAAATGCCCTTTTTTATTTTGTTGGTTAGGGGGGGTGGGGGTTTGTAATGTTAGTGGGACTTTGTATTTTTTTTCAGGTAAAAGAGCTGTTTAACTTAGGGAAATGCCCTACAAAAAGCTCTTTTAAGGGCTATTGGTAGTTTATTCTAGATTAAGGCCTAGATTTAGAGTTCGGCGGTAGCCGTCAAAACCAGCGTTAGAGGCTCCTAACGCTGGTTTTGGCCGCCCGCTGGTATTTGGAGTCAGTGATTAAAGGGTCTAACGCTCACTTTGCAGCCGCGACTTTTCCATACCGCAGATCCCCCTACGCCATTTGCGTAGCCTATCTTTTCAATGGGATCTTTCTAACGCTGGTATTTAGAGTCGTTTCTGCAGTGAGCGTTAGAGCTCTAACGACAAGATTCCAGCCGCCTGAAAATAGCAGGAGTTAAGAGCTTTCTGGCTAACGCCGGTTCATAAAGCTCTTAACTACTGTACCCTAAACTACACTAACACCCATAAACTACCTATGTACCCCTAAACCGAGGTCCCCCCACATCGCCGCCACTCGATTAAAATTTTTAACCCCTAATCTGCCGACCGCCACCTACGTTATATTTATGTACCCCTAATCTGCTGCCCCTAACCCCGCCGACCCCTATATTATATTTATTAACCCCTAACTTGCCCCCCACAACGTCGCCGCAAGCTACTTAAAATAATTAACCCCTAATCTTCCGACCGCAAATCGCCGCCACCTACGTTATCCCTATGTACCCCTAATCTTCTGCCCCTAACATCGCCGACCCCTATGTTATATTTATTAACCCCTAATCTGCCCCCCACAACGTCGCCGACACCTACCTACACTTATTAACCCCTAATCTGCCGAGCGGACCTGAGCGCTACTATAATAAAGTTATTAACCCCTAATCCGCCTCACTAACCCTATCATAAATAGTATTAACCCCTAATCTGCCCTCCCTAACATCGCCGACACCTACCTTCAATTATTAACCCCTAATCTGCCGACCGGAGCTCACCGCTATTCTAATAAATGTATTAACCCCTAAAGCTAAGTCTAACCCTAACACTAACACCCCCCTAAGTTAAATATAATTTTTATCTAACGAAATAAATTAACTCTTATTAAATAAATGATTCCTATTTAAAGCTAAATACTTACCTGTAAAATAAATCCTAATATAGCTACAATATAAATTACATTTATATTATAGCTATTTTAGGATTAATATTTATTTTACAGGTAACTTTGTATTTATTTTAACCAGGTACAATAGCTATTAAATAGTTAAGAACTATTTAATAGTTACCTAGTTAAAATAATTACAAATTTACCTGTAAAATAAATCCTAACCTAAGTTATAATTAAACCTAACACTACCCTATCAATAAAATAATTAAATAAACTACCTACAATTACCTACAATTAACCTAACACTACACTATCAATAAATTAATTAAACACAATTGCTACAAATAAATACAATTAAATAAACTATCTAAAGTACAAAAAATAAAAAAGAACTAAGTTACAGAAAATAAAAAAATATTTACAAACATAAGAAAAATATTACAACAATTTTAAACTAATTACACCTACTCTAAGCCCCCTAATAAAATAACAAAGACCCCCAAAATAAAAAATTCCCTACCCTATTCTAAAATACAAAAATTACAAGCTCTTTTACCTTACCAGCCCTGAACAGGGCCCTTTGCGGGGCATGCCCCAAGAATTTCAGCTCTTTTGCCTGTAAAAAAAAACATACAATACCCCCCCCCCAACATTACAACCCACCACCCACATACCCCTAATCTAACCCAAACCCCCTTAAATAAACCTAACACTAATCCCCTGAAGATCTTCCTACCTTGTCTTCACCATCCAGGTATCACCGATCCGTCCTGGCTCCAAGATCTTCATCCAACCCAAGCGGGGGTTGGCGATCCATAATCCGGTGCTCCAAAGTCTTCCTCCTATCCGGCAAGAAGAGGACATCCGGACCGGCAAACATCTTCTCCAAGCGGCATCTTCTATGTTCTTCCATCCGATGACGACCGGCTCCATCTTGAAGACCTCCAGCGCGGATCCATCCTCTTCTTCCGACGACTAGACGACGAATGACGGTTCCTTTAAGGGACGTCATCCAAGATGGCGTCCCTCGAATTCCGATTGGCTGATAGGATTCTATCAGCCAATCGGAATTAAGGTAGGAATTTTCTGATTGGCTGATGGAATCAGCCAATCAGAATCAAGTTCAATCCGATTGGCTGATCCAATCAGCCAATCAGATTGAGCTCGCATTCTATTGGCTGATCGGAACAGCCATCGGATGGAAGAACATAGAAGATGCCGCTTGGAGAAGATGTTTGCCGGTCCGGATGTCCTCTTCTTGCCGGATAGGAGGAAGACTTTGGAGCACCGGATTATGGATCGCCAACCCCCGCTTGGGTTGGATGAAGATCTTGGAGCCAGGACGGATCGGTGATACCTGGATGGTGAACTTAGTTCTTTTTTATTTTTTGTACTTTAGATAGTTTATTTAATTGTATTTATTTGTAGCAATTGTGTTTAATTAATTTATTGATAGTGTAGTGTTAGGTTAATTGTAGGTAATTGTAGGTAGTTTATTTAATTATTTTATTGATAGGGTAGTGTTAGGTTTAATTATAACTTAGGTTAGGATTTATTTTACAGGTAAATTTGTAATTATTTTAACTAGGTAACTATTAAATAGTTCTTAACTATTTAATAGCTATTGTACCTGGTTAAAATAAATACAAAGTTACCTGTAAAATAAATATTAATCCTAAAATAGCTATAATATAAATGTAATTTATATTGTAGCTATATTAGGATTTATTTTACAGGTAAGTATTTAGCTTTAAATAGGAATTATTTATTTAATAAGAGTTAATTTATTTCGTTAGATAAAAATTATATTTAACTTAGGGGGGTGTTAGTGTTAGGGTTAGACTTAGCTTTAGGGGTTAATACATTTATTAGAATAGCGGTGAGCTCCGGTCGGCAGATTAGGGGTTAATAATTGAAGGTAGGTGTCGGCGATGTTAGGGAGGGCAGATTAGGGGTTAATACTATTTATGATAGGGTTAGTGAGGCGGATTAGGGGTTAATAACTTTATTATAGTAGCGCTCAGGTCCGCTCGGCAGATTAGGGGTTAATAAGTGTAGGTAGGTGTCGGCGACGTTGTGGGGGGCAGATTAGGGGTTAATAAATATAACATAGGGGTCGGCGATGTTAGGGCAGCAGATTAGGGGTACATAGGGATAACGTAGGTGGCGGCGGTTTACGGAGCGGCAGATTAGGGGTTAAAAGTGTAATGCAGGGGTCAGCGATAGCGGGGGTGGCAGATTAGGGGTTAATAAGTGTAAGGCTAGGGGTGTTTAGACTCGGGGTACATGTTAGAGTGTTAGGTGCAGACGTAGGAAGTGTTTCCCCATAGGAAACAATGGGGCTGCGTTAGGAGCCGAACGCTGCTTTTTTGCAGGTGTTAGGTTTTTTTTCAGCTCAAACAGCCCCATTGTTTCCTATGGGAGAATCGTGCACGAGCACGTTTTTGAGGCCGGCCGCGTCCGTAAGCAACTCTGGTATCGAGAGTTGCATTTGCGGTAAAAATGCTCTACGCTCCTTTTTTGGAGCCTAACGCAGCATTTGTTTAAACTCTCGATACCAGAGTTAAATTTATGGTGCGGCCAGAAAAAAACCCGCGGAGCGTTAACAGCCCTTTTACCGCCAAACTCCAAATCTAGCCGTAGGTGTTTTATTTTGGGGTGTTTTTTTTTTAAAATGGGTATTAGGAATAATTTTTATTATTTTTGATAATTCGTTTGTTATTTTGTGTAATGTTTATTTTTCGTTTTGGGGTCGGTTTTTAATTTTAGATTAGGGCTTGGGTATTTCATAAAAGTGGTGAATGCCCTTTTAAGGGCAGGAAATAGAGCTAAATGCCCTTTTAAGGGCAATGCCCATACAAATGCCCTTTTTCAGGGCAATGGGTAGATTAGGTTTTACTTTATTTTGATTTTGTGTATTTGGAGGGTGGGGGGTTATATACTGTTAGGGGGTGTTTGTTTTGTTTTGTAGCAAAAGAGCTGTTGACTTTAGGGCAATGCCCTACAAAAGGCCCTTTTAAGGGCCCTTGGTAGTTTATTATAAATTAGGCTTTTTTATTTTGGGGTGGTTTTTTTATTTAAAGGGTATTAGAATAGGAATAATTTTTATTGTTTTGTATAATTTCGTTTTTTATTTTTTGTAATGGTAGTTTTTTTATTTTTAATAATTTTAGTGTTTTTTATTTTTTGTAATGGTAGGTATTTCTATTTTTTTAATGTTAGGTTTTAGTGTAACGCAGGTTAGGTTTTATTTTACAGGTAAATGTGTATTTATTTTAACTAGGTAGTTAGTAAATAGTTAATAACTATTTACTAACTAGTCTACCTAGTTAAAATAAATACAAACAAGCTAGCTTAGGTTTTATTTCACAGGTAAGTATTTTGTGCGGTATGGAACTCAACGCAACCATATCGCACGCACAAGCCGGCTGTTTGAAAACTTATAATGGCTGCGCTATAGGGGGTTAAATAATGCAACTTTTGTTGCGTTCGTTAATTTCCCTATAGCGTGCATAACTCGTAATCTAGCTGTTTATGAGGTCTGTGAGCTGCCATATAGCAGCATTATTAATTACATTGTAGCTATCTTAGGGCTTATTTTACAGGTAAGTATTTCGTTTTAAATAGGAATAATTTATTAAAGTATAGTGTAGTGTTAGGTGTAATTGTAATTTAGGTTAGTTTTTATTTTACAGGTAAATTTCTCTTTATTTTAGCTAGGTAAGCAATTAAATAGTTAATAACTATTTAATAGCTATTGTACCTAGTTAAAATAAATTAAAATTTGCCTGTAAAATAAAAATAAATCCTAAGATAGCTACAATATAATTATTATTTATATTGTAGCTATATTAGACTTTATTTTAAAGGTAAGTATTTAGTTTTAAATAGGATTCATTTAGTTAATAATAGAAATATTATTTAGATTTATTTAATTAATATTTAAGTTAGGGGGGTGTTAGGGTTAGTGTTAGACTTAGGTTTAGGGGTTAATAATTTTATTACAGTGGCGGCGGTGTAGGGGGGCAGGATAGGGGTTAATAAATGTATTATAGGTGGCGACGGTGTAGGGGGGCAGATTAGGGGTTAATAACTTTATTATAGAGGGCGGCGGTATAGGGGGGCAGGATAGGGGTTACTAGGTATAATGTAGGTTGCGATGGTGTCCGGGAGCGGCGGTTTAGGGGTTAATATGTATAGAGTAGCTTGCGGTGGGCTCCGGGAGCGGCGGTTTAGGGGTTAATATGTATAGAGTAGCTTGCGGTGGGCTCCAGGAGCGGCGGTTTAGGGGTTAACATGTTTATTATAGTGGCGGTGGGCTCCGGGAGCGGCGGTTTAGGGGGTAATATATTTATTTAGTTGCGGCGGTGTAGGGGGGGCAGATTAGGGGTGTTTAGACTCGGGGTACGTGTTAGGGTGTTAGGTGTAGACATCTCCCATAGGAATCAATGGGATATCTGGCAGCAGCGAACTTGTACTTTCGCTATGGTCAGACTCCCATTGATTCCTATGGGATCCGCCGCCTCCAGGGCGGCGGATTGAAAACCAGGTACGCTGGGCCGGAAAAGTGCAGAGCGTACCTGCTAGTCATTTGATAACTAGCAAAAGTAGTCAGATTGTGCCGCACTTGTGTGCGGAACATCTGGAGTGACGTAAGAATCGATCTGTGTCGGACTAAGTCCTGCGGATCGAAGCTTACGTCACAAAATTCTACTTTTGCCGGTCTCTAGCCTTTGATAACTAAGGCGAATCAGCCTTGCCACAAATACGCTGTGGAATTCCAGCGTATTTGAGGTTGACGGCTTGTCACTCAATATAACTCCAACTTTAGGGCAGTTAATAGGATCATAAAAAAACACTGGTCCATTCTACTTAGGGATCCCATACTAAAGAAAGTGTTGGCCCCTCAACCTAGGGTAGTGTATAGGAGGGCGCCAACTTTGAAACAAAAGTTGGCACCCAGTACGGTGGTTATGACTAAAAAATACATCAAATATAATAAAAATGGGTCCAGGAATTCTGATTATAGGATAGGAAGGAATGATAATAACATTGGGACATATAGATGTGGACATAGACGGTGCCATATGTGCAAATTTATTACACATGGAAAAAAATCCATAATATCACATACAACAGGAGAAGAACACCAGATTAACCCCTTAATGACAACAGTACTTTTCCATTTTCTGTCCGTTTGTGACAAAGGCTATTTTTACATTTTTGCGGTGTTTGTGTTTAGCTGTAATTTTCCTCTTACTCATTTACTGTACCCACACATATTATATACCGTTTTTCTCGCCATTAAATGGACTTTCTAAAGATACCATTATTTTCATCATATCTTATAATTTACTATAAAAAAATATATAAAATATGAGGAAAAAATGGAAAAAAACACTTTTTTTTTACTTTTAGCCCCAAAATCTGTTACACATCTGCAACCACCAAAAAACACCCATGCTAAATAGTTTCTAAATTTTGTCCTGAGTTTAGAAATACCCAATGTTTACATGTTCTTTACTTTTTTTGCAAGTTATAGGGCCATAAATACAAGTAACACTTTGCTATTTCCAAACTACTTTTTTTCAAAATTACTGCTAGTTACATTGGGACACTGATATCTTTCAGGAATCTCTGAATATCCCTTGACATGTATATATTTTTTTTTAGAAGACATCCCAAAGTATTGATCTAGGCCCATTTTGGTATATTTCATGCCACCATTTCACCGCCAAATGCGATCAAATACAAAAAATCGTTCACTTTTTCACAATTTTTTTCACAAACTTTCGTTTTCTCACTGAAATTGTTTACAAACAGCTTGTGCAATTATGGCAAAAATGGTTGTAAATGCTTCTCTGGCATCCCCTTTGTTCAGAAATAGCAGACATATATGGCTATGGCTTTGGCATTGCTTTTTGGTAATTAGAAGGCCGCTAAATGCCACTGCACACATACTTGTATTATGCCCAGCAGTGAAGGGGTTAATTAGGGAGCATGTAGGGAGCTTTTTGGGGTAATTTTAGCTTTAGTGTAGTGTAGTAAACAACCCAAAGTATTGATCAAGGCACATTTTGGTATATTTCATGCCACCATTTCACCACCAAATACGTTCAAATAATTTTTTTTTTTACATTTTTCTAAATTTTTGGTTTCTTACTGAAATTATTTACAAACAGCTTGTGCAATTAGGGCACAAATGGTTGTAAATGCTTCTCTGGGATCCCCTTTGTTCAGAAATAGCAGACATATATGGCTTTGGCGTTGCTTTTTGGTAATTAGAAGGCCACTAAATTCTGCTGCGCATCACACTTGTATTATGGCTAGCAGTAAAGGGGTTAATTAGGTAGCTTGTAGGGAGCTTGCAGGGTTAATTTTAGCTTTAGTGTAGAGATCAGCCTCCCACCTGAAACATCAGACCCCCTGATCCCTCCCAAACAGCTATATTCCCTCCCCCACCCCACAATTGTTCCCGCCATCTAAAGTACTGGCAGAAAGTCTGCCAGTACTAAGATAAAAAGGTATATTTGGGTTTTTTTTTATAGCATATTTACATATGCTGCTGTATAGAATCCCCCCTTAGCCCCCCAAACTCACAGATCCCCCATCAAACAGTTCTCTAACCCTCCCCCTCTAACTTAATGGGCACCATCTTGGGACTTTTTTCCCATTTTCTGTAGTGTAGCTTGCCCCCCCCCCCCCCCAGAACCCTTCGATCATTTATTGAATTATAATCCCCCCTTTTCTCCCAATTTTGAAATACATGTTTTCTGTAGTGTAGCAGTCCCCACCCGCTCCCGCCCCGTGCACGCGCCCGCCCGCCGCCCACGTGCACGCGCCCGCGCGTCCGTGCGCGCCCCCGGACACTGCCACATCTGATCCGGCCTCCGATCCCGCCCCCCTCCAAATCACAGGCCCTTGGCAGGCCGCCCACCCACCTCCCTGCCTTGCTCCCACCCACCAACGACGCTCCGGTGCAGAGAGGGCCACAGAGTGGCTCTCTCTGCATCGGAAGGCTTGTAAAGGGGTATTGCAGGATGCCTCCATATGGAGGCATCACTGCAATACCCTCAGAGCTGCTGGAAGCGATTGTGATCGCTTCCAGCACTCTGTTAGACAACTGACGTACCAGGTACGTCTATTGTCATTAACTGCTTGTTAATGCATGACGTACCTGGTACGTCAGTTGTCATTAAGGGGTTAATGAACATCTTACATGTAATTCTGGTTATGTCATTTACGCACTTACATGTGCATGTGGGGTCCAGTATATTGGACGTACCTCCAGGAAGGTGAGACTGAGATGGGGGGAACATAAAAGGAATGTAACCAAAAACTCGACTAAACATAGTGTCTCCAGACACAAGTGCACTAAAACCACACAAGGTGGATGCCAATTCAGTATCACACCTTTAGAAAGCATCCCAACTAGTCATCATTACAACAGATTCACCCGTCTGAGACAAAGGGAAACGTATTGGATATTTAAATTTCAAACACTGTTTCCTACGGGGCTTAATGAAGTCATTGACTCCATAGCATTTGTTTAGTTGCACTCTATGTTTTATGTGTATTTTTTTTTCAAATATTTATTTATATCCAACAAGGACCCATAACAATCAGATAGTAGTAAAAGAAACATAGCCATTAAATAAAAACAAGAGTAAAGCTTTTTCCAAACCATAGCTTGGGTATAACAAGTGTACATATAGTATATAAATTATTCCACATTCAATACTATGTTATAGGTACACATCAACTCTTTGGATGTGTCTTATGTAAAGAAAAAGAATAACCCAGATAATAATATTATGCTTCGTGATACTCTATACCTTGTTGAGTTTTTATTTTTACATAGAAAAACAACACGATACCCCAAAACAACAAAAAAAAAAAAAAAAAAAAAAAAAAAAAAACCCCTTCACCATCTCCCCAGCAGAACTAGTTCAGAATTACGTAAGGGATGTATCAAATATTCAATTTCCGTGGGAGAAAAAACTTTTATAAATGCTGACCATTTGAGAAAGAATTTAACAACATGGACATCATTATCAACACTAATATTATATTGTTCAAGAATGCATTGTTTTTTTAAACAGTTTTTAATTTCTGATATACTAGGGACCGTAAGCGTTTTCCATTTTTTAAAGATAAGATATCTAACAGCCAATATAGTTATATTAATAAACTTCACATTGAGTTGTCTATCTTCTGGGTCAGGAAAGAGAAAAATTATATGTCTGCCTATCAAATTTAATGATGAGAGCTTTAGTATCTTACAAAGCCAAAATTGGACTTTGGACCATACGTTTTTAATTTTAGGGCAGGTCCATAACATGTGCAGGAGGTTTGCAGAGGGAAACGAGCATTTAGGACATGTAATAAAATTCATACTGCCGCATCTCGCTCCTTTTTCTGGCGTAAAATATGTCATATGTAACAACTTCAAATGAGATTCTCTCCATGTGGCAGAAAGGGTTGTTTGAGTAACCTTTCGAATTGAGAGAGAAGGTATTTTAGATTCTACTTCCTGAGATATCAATGTGGCCCAATTAATAGCAATTTTGTCAAGATTAATTGTGCCCCTGTCGGAGACAATAATCAGATAGCATGGAGAAATTGACATGAGTCTATTTTTTGGCAGAATGAACCAGTTTTCTATGCGCCCCAGTGACCAATTCCAGCCATACTCATTCACTAACTTCATAGCATAGTGTCTAGCCTGAAGATAGGCAAAAAAGTTTCTCTGGGAGATATTGAATTCCACCCTAAGAGCATCAAATGATTTCACACATCTTTTTTTTATGTCAAGTATCTGAAGAACATTAGCAAGCCCTTGGGTCTTCCACTCTAAAAAGATTGAAGATGGTGTTCCTAACTGAAATTGTGGGTTCCCCAAAAAACCTAGGAAACTCGACACCCGATGTTCTATTCCTAACAAAGTACATATCTTTCTCCAAGCTAGAATTATATTATAAATAGATCTATAGCGTTTAACTTGGGGTGGGATATGAGTAGTGTCGAGATGAATCAACGCAATAGGTGAAAAAGGATACAAAATACTGGTCTCTAAGTCATTATTTGTAACATAATTATGAGCAAAAAGCCAATCTGCTAGAATACGAACCAAAAATACATAATTATATACTCGTAAATCAGGTAAAGCCAGGCCTCCGGATCCTATTGGAAGGGAGAGTTTTGCAAGTGATATTCTGGATTTCCTACCTTGCCACAGGAAAAACCGGAGTTGTGAATTGAACAAACTTAAATCGTTCTTTCTTAAAATCAAAGGAATATTTTGAAGGACATATAAAATTTTTGGTAATAAGATCATCTTATAAGCTGCTATGCATCCGGACAAGGACAAGGGTAAAGTCTGCCAGTTCTTAAAAACTGATTTAACCTTATTCAACACAGGAGGAATGTTCAGAGAATACCAGAAATCAGGATTACTTGAGACATTTATACCCAAATATCTAAATGAGTCATTCACTATAGAGAAGGGTACATTTATAGGAGAGCTGTCTGTGTGCCTTATCCAGAGAAGTTCAGATTTCTTTATATTTACCTTATATCCTGAAAAGGAACCAAACTGTTGTATAGTTGATAAGAGAATAGGTAAATTTCTACGTAAATTAGAAAGATAAATGAGAATATCATCAGCATATAATGCTATTTTCAACTCCCGCCCAGCCACCCCAATCCCCTCCAATCTCTGTCTTATCATTATAGCAAAAGGTTCTATAGCAATATTAAAAAGAAGCGGAGAAAGGGGACACCCCTGCCTAGTCCCCCTATGCAGAATTATTTCTGGGGATAGCTGGCCATTTACTATCATTCTTGTGGAGGCTGTACGATAAAGTTTTTCAATAAACTTAGCAAATTTACCTTTTAGCCCAAATTGTTCTAATGAAAATAGAAGATGATCATGGTAAACTGAGTCAAAGGCCTTTTCGGCGTCAATAGCCAAAATTGCCAAGTCTGGAATACCTCCCTCCTCTGAATGATCAGCATCCGTACCATTCGAAAAGTAATCCAAGGTAAGCAGGAGTTCCCTTATTTTAGCCGCAGAGTTCCTATTCTTCATAAAACCAGCCTGATCTGGGCTAATAATCAAGGGAAGAAGGGACTGGAGTCTCTGGGCGAGAATCGTAGTCAACAATTTATAATCGGTGTTCATCAAAGCTATGGGTCTATATGACTCGACCATTCTTGCATCTTTACCCTTTTTTAAAATTAAAGACGTGTTTGAAGCTGTAAAATTAGATGAGGGTTCATTTCCCTCTGTATATATATAATTGAATAATAAGGTTAAATCAGGTATTACAGTGGAGGGTATCATTTTATAGAACTCATTAGGTATTCCGTCCGGGCCGGGTGCTTTGTTATATGCCAAATTTTTAATTGCCTTTGCAACTTCTATTTCCGTAATGGGGGATTCAAGTTCCTTAATTAGACTAGGTGTTAATGTTGGAAAAGAGATTTCTCCCCAGAATTTCTGACGTTCTGTGAAGTCAGAAGTCCTGGGGGAGTATATTCCCTTATAGTAATCATAAAAAATTTGAACAAGATCCTGAGAGGAACTAAACATCTGTCCCTCTTTTTCTAGGGAATCTATTAACTGAGAACCTAAGTCCTGCCTTAACAGTCTAGCCAAAAGTTTTCCCGTCTTGTTCCCATATTTGTAAAGTTTCGCAGAAAACCGAACTTCCTACTGAGTAGATTTATAAAGTAGGAATGAGTCTCTCTCTTCTAATGCAGCAATATATTTAACCCATTTCTGGGACGTCTTTTCTAATAGATATGAGTTATAAGCATTTGTAACTGCGCGAAGAAGTTCATTTTCGCGTTTTTTAAATTTCTTGGTACGCCTAATGGTGTATGCCAGAATTTCCCCCCTCAGCACTGCTTTAGCAGTTTCCCAGAACAAAGAAGGACGGGCTCTAGCCTCCGCATTAAACAAGGCAAAGTCCTGAAACTTAGTTTCGAGGAAGCCTCTGAATCCAGAATCAGCAGACAAATATTTAGGAAAGAAAAACCGATTATTTGTATGTGAAAGGCCAGTCGTATAAATCTCAAAGCAGATTGGAGCATGATCAGATACCACAATAGGCAAAATTTGAGCTGATACTTTGTGTTTACAAAGTCTTTCATCAACCAAAAATAAATCAATCCGTGACAGTGATTTATGTGCTTTTGAGAGACATGTAAAATCACGTGTATCCGGATTCAATATCCTCCAAATATCCTTAACTCTCAAATTAGAAAAAATCCTGGAGAACAACTTTGCCTCGAGATTATCTCTTTTAGTTTTTTTGACTAATGGCTGCTGCCTCATTCTATCAATTGGGTATTGAGGAGCCATATTAAAGTCACCAGCTAAAATTAAAAAACCCTCTGCACATGTCATGAGCCTGGCCTGAAGTGTATCCCAAAATGAGAGACTAAAAACATTTCGAGCATATACATTGCATAAAGTATACAAAACATTAGCAACCTTAATTTTCAGTATGATATATCTCCCCTCCTCATCTGATTCACTTTGTATTATCTCATATTTGAGTTTTTTACCCAGAAGAATAGCAACTCCACCTTTTCGGCTAGAACTAGATGAAAAAAAGACCTCCTTAACCCAAGAAGATTTTAGTTTAAGAATTTCTTGAGTCTTTAAGTGGGTTTCTTGTAGAAAAGCAATAGCAGTACCTATTTTCTTCAAATAGGAAATTATCGTTTTTCTCTTAATAGGAGAAGTTAGCCCTCCTATATTCCATGAGGTAAATTTAATCCCAGTCATTATAGTAGGTATCTATGTTCCAGAAGGGAAGATGGTGAGGGAAAGAAAAAAAAAAAAAAAAAAAAAAGGGAAAAGGAAAACCCCAAAACATACGACTAATCCACCTGAGCCGTATGTTGCCCATTTGCTGAAAAGGGCCCATCTTAGAGGAAAAAATGAAAAGTAACAGATCTATTCTAATTTTTACCAAGGGAAGAAAAACTAAATAGTGTGTCACCTCAACTGCTCAGGTGTGCAGTTTTTGGTGAAAAAAGATTCTGCCGTACGGGCAGAATCAAAAAAATGCAAAGTGTTGTTACACACAAGTCGTAACCTGGCAGGATGTAAGATTGTCGCTCGCAGCCCCTGCTGTATAAACTTAGTGCATACCGGAGCCAACTGCCTTCTTTTTGAGGCAGTTTCAGCTGCATAGTCTTGAAATAAAAGGATTTTTGTACCTTCTAGTAATATAGGTTGATTTTTACGAAAGGCTTGTAGGAATGTAATCTTGTCCTGGTAATTCAGGAATTTAGCTATGATTGGCCTTGGCCTCATATTTTATTTAGATAAAGGTGATGGCCCTAACCTGTGCACCCTTTCTATAACTGGCTGCGTTTGAGGTATGTTCAACAATGCTGGTAATGTTTGGGTTATGAATTTATTTAAATCCTCAAACTGCTTCCCCTCAGGTACCCCCACTACTTTCAAGTTATTGCGCCTAGCGCGATTTTCCAAGTCTTCTACTTTATTTTGCAATTTAGCAAGGGCTGAGGAAGTGGCTTCTAGTTTACTGTTTTGAGCTAGAGTGAGATCTTCTAAGTCAGAGACTCTCTGTTCAACTTCAGAGAATCTTTCCGAGAATTGTTTGACTTCTGTAGCTAACTGCGCAATATCTTGTTTGATTTCTATTCTAAGTGAATCAAACTTGGGTGCGAGAGCAGCAGAGATATTTAAGACTAGAGACTGTGTATCAGCAGAATCAGGTAAATTTGACGATTCTTGGGTTACCAATTGTGGCTCACCCACAGGCTCTGTATTAGGTTTATGTTTTTTATCCCTCTGTCTAGCCGACATGACTGAAGGTGATGTGCGAGATTGTGTATGTAGAAATTTATCCATAAAATAATGGGAGTGAATTGTGATAGGGAGCAAAAAAGAAAAAAAAAAAAAAGAAAGAGACAAACTAATCTACTGAAGAAGGGAGAGAGGTGTGAGGGATATGTGAAAAAGAAAGGTGCACACTTTTGTGTATTGTTTGAGGTTATCTTCTTAAAAGGAGAGAGAAAAAAGAAAAATTAACCGTGAACTAAGTGAGTCAGGTTCAGTCATGCTGGTGACAAGATAAGATATATCATATCACAGAGAAGGGGTCCTACTGTGGAGCTCACAGTTTTCTAATCTTTAAGAAAGCCCTCAATAGTGATTAATATGCCGTTTTAAATTTTCAGTTGAGAACAGAAAAAACAGTGTTTAACAACTCAAGTCTCCTAGTCCTAGGCCATCAGATCAATGTTTTATACATTTTAGAAAGAAATCAGCTTTTAAGGTACTTTTAAACTAATTGATACTCAGATTATTTCGCCTGTGTGTATCTGGCACACCAGATTACTTGTAGGCTATTAACACACCTTTAAACTAAGTGTAATTCACTGCTATGAGACCAGTACTCATGATATATTTTAACAGAGCTTGATGTAACTTTAAAAGTTGAGCAAAGCTGTATAAGGTAATCCAATATTATAAAACGTTTGCTGTGGGTCTGAGAAAGAAACAAAAGAAACCCCCAGTCAATTAGTAACATTCTGAATGGTTCAAGAAATATGATAATACAATGTTTCACCTTTTGCTGCTACAAATTAACAACATACAGTTTCCAAGAGAAATATATTCCAGTTAGAAACTAGGGGGTTCTAAATTTTAAGTTGTCATAAATACAAATTAAAGAAAACAAACCTAGCAAATTTAGGTATTATAAAGCACTTATAGGCCAATAGCCGTTATTTATATCAGGGTCAAACACACCTCTAAGCTAAATATAATTTACTTCTTTGAAGCCAATACTCATAGTATATTTTAACACCGCTGGATGTGACTTCAAAACTTAGGCAGAGCTACATAGAGTAGTCCGGTGTTATAGTACACTTGCTGTGGGTCTGAGAGAGAAACAAGCGAAAACCCCCAGTCAATTAGTAACAGACTAAATGGTTCAGGAAATAAGATAATACAATGTTTCACATTTTGCTGCTATAAATTAACAATATGCACTTTCAAGGAAAAATATATACCAGTTAGAAACTAAGGGGTTCTAGGTTTTAACTTATCGTAAGTAGCAGCTAAAGAGAACAGATCTAACAAGTTTAGGTGTTATACAGTGCTTGCAGACAAATAGCCGTTATTTCTATCAAGGTCAGGCCGGCTGTCATAGCTTATAGATTATGTGCAAACCCCGGCAAAGGGAAAAAAAGAACAAGTAATAAGGGTCCAGTACTGAGCCAAGTCCTTCCAGGGTAGAGGCGGCTAAAAAGGAAAACAAAACTGCAAGTTTTATCCCAGGAGTTCTACGTTACCCAGAACCAATAGACCAAGTTTTGAGCAGGGGATAACCAGCGATCATCAGCCTCAGCCCCCCCTCACGCAGCATCGGTGGGAAGGGGAGCGTCTTTCAGGTCGAGGAAACAACGATTGCCGGGAAACAAATCAGCAGGCTGCGATACACAGAAACCAATATCCTCGTCTCCTGCGACTTTTTCAGAAAAGCCGGTCAGCTACTCTCAAGGGTGTGACTTATATGCTGCCACAATCACTCCATCAGCCGACATCGACAACATTCCTGAGTCTCAACACCTTGGCTAGAGGCAGAAGAAAGAAGGCAGAGGCGGGAGGGAAGGCATCCACAACTACCGCTCCAACAGCTCCACGTTATCCTTCCCGGAACCAGCCCTGCACCAGGGATCGACCCGACTCCTCCAGCAGTGGCCCCCCCTCACGCAGCACCGGTGGGAGGGGGAATGCCACTTCAGCGCAGGAATGCAAGTAAAAAGAAAAACAGCGGGCTACACCATCCGCACCCACTGGTCTAGCCACAATGCCGGTATGATGTACAGGTAACTCCAGCTCCAACTCCTAGGTATTCAATAAAGCTGCACACAGGAGAGCGGTAAGTTCTCAGAGTCCACACAACTTATGATAAGTGCAGCGCCTCTCAGCTCCGTCCTTCGTTTCAATTTATTCAGCAGTGATCGGGAATTTGACTTGCCTGTTGGTTTAGCTGAGCACTTCTTCTTGGGTTACCCCGGCTTAATAAGGGGATTGTGTGACAACAACCGTTTTTTAAAGGGTATTAATTTTGCTGTAATGATAGGTCCTTTTTCAGGGCTCCTACCTGCAGCTATTTAGTGCAATGTCAGGGCACTATAGAGTTTCCAGCAGCGGTGATATTCAGCAATACAAGCCACCCTAAACTAGAGGGTTCCACACCAACAGCTTGTAGGTAAGAGAGATCAGGACAGGTGCAGCACCTGATCACACACCTGTGCTCCTCCTCCGGAAGCTCTCGTTTTATGTGTATTTTTATTCCACTTCCTATCTGTTTCATTGGGGACTCCAGTATATGGCCATTACAAGGTTTAATTGTAATTCTCTATCCTAGTTGTCCTTAGAAGGGTATAGCCCACCTTCACGTAGTCATCTTAGTATATCCCTTTAAATATATCTTTAAATATCCCTACACCGCGTACTAGTACCAATATCACTTGTCAATTTTTTGGTTCACTATTAGTTTTGACACATACCAATACTCCAGATAAGTGAGTTATTGTTATTATAATTTTAGACACACACTAATATTCCAGAAAAGGGAGTCATTGTGTAGTAATGTCATGCATCCTTACACCTCCCACATAGTGGGTCATATTGTCCCTATATATAGGGAACATATCATTCACTAGCGTATTCCCACTGACTATATTATAATTATTACATAACCTTTACTTCCCCACACATCACTGTGTGTTTCTCTTAATTACATTGGAAATTGGGCTTTAGACTTACACTATGATCCCTGTATTATTTTACTTATTATTTTTTCTTATCACTCTTGGTATTTCACTATATTATTTATTATATATATCTTTATAGCACCATCAGTGTTTATATATATATATATATATATATATATTCACTGTCATATATAAATACACCTAATACAACTGACATTTGTTAACATGGTAATTCCTTCGTTTATTAAGGAATCAGTATTTCCCATTATGCCATTGCTTACATTAGTGCTTCACTATGTAACCTTCTCTCATGATTGCAATAACATCATTTTGCGGAGTAACTGTATCTAGAGCAATCGGGTTTAGTAATGGCACATTTCCTTGTTTTGTCTCCCCCCACGGACCAATAGTAAAAACCCGTCCAACAATAACATAGGCTTGACCAATGGGAGGCTTTGTTTACTGTTGGCCGCCACCAATCATTACACCTTTCTAAGTCTCAATGACAGCCTGTAATATTAGTAGCAGAGGCGCGGCCCCCCCCCATGTGACTACAGGCAAGACCAATGGGAGGCTTTGTTTACTATTGTCCGTGATCAAGTATCATACACCTCCAAACTACAGTGTATGTCGATCACGGCACATAGTGTTGCGCATTGGTAATGGAGGCGCGCCACCAGTCAGTACTCTGATTGAATGTGTACACTCCGAGTGATAGTGCAGTTAGAATGACAGCAGGAGATTTAGCGCGAAAATCCCATTTTGACTGACAGCCATATAGACGTATTAGCGAGTACACTTTGTGAGCTATACATTACAGAATGATTGATGGCTTAGTTACCCAATGAGAGTATAGGAATTACGAATATCTTAGATTGCAAAATGACTATTATAAAAATGTTAGGTCCCTGCAAAATATCAATATATAAAAACACCAATCTAGAAACATTTAGTTTATTTATTTATTTGAGAGATTACTAGAGCATACATAGAGAATTTATGTATTATATTGTAACAGGGGCGGCGTCATTGCAAATGATGGCCCTTGATTGGTTTGAAATCTGACAATTGTTGGGGGTGGGTTGTGGGTGTATTCCCAGTAGCATAGCCCTATATAAGGAGGTTAAGAATTGTGTAAAAACATGCCTGAGGAAACAGTATATCTGAGAAACGCATCGCATGTATTTCTTATGTATAATATACTTTTTTAACACTGAGATGAGTGGTACTACTTTTTATATTTTTTAATAAATTTACTTTTTTACCAAATCCACTCCTAGTGCTATGTATAGTACTTCCTTTTGCTATGCTACTTTAGAGTACTAACACTCTGACACCCACCCTTCCGTTATTCTACCTTGGAACAGCGAGCTGGATTGCTGTGAAATCCAGCCTGTCTCTATGGGCATAATTGATTGCCTTCACCACATGTGAGTATCCTGTGTATATTGGGGTATTGTTGTGGTCTCAATCACCATTGATCTGCACCATTGGCGCCTCTATACTTTGTTTTACATCTTTTGTTATCTATCTTTTTAAACAATACAATTTTTTGAGTTAACTGTCCCTTTAACATCACTGGCCAGGTCAGAGGTGAATAGTTAGAAGCACTGTCAGGCACCAGGATAAGGAAAAGGTATAGCAGTGAGCACAACGACAGGTAGCAAAGTCAAGGTAATACACCAAGGCAAGGGGACAGCAACCAGGAAATGAATAGAATACAAGAAGGGGACTTTAGGAACATAAAAAAACACTAGGAACAGAGCAAGCTGACAACCAAGCACTGGCCAGAGCACTTACCTGGGAAAACTTACCAGATGTATGAAGCAGGAAACCCATGGTCAATCTGCACAGCTAGGCCTCAGTGTAGTGATACTTCCCATAGCCACCAAGTACCAGATGTCTCACTTGTAGATACTGCAACAAACATCTCCCAGGGTGCATCTGCAACATCTCTTGTGCAGGTCCAGTCTCCCGGTCTATCTATCTATCTATTGGGTTCTTGTGAAGCGTGGCTATTCACCCGTAAGGGTCTCAAGGCGCTAAGGGTTGCAGTTCAATTGAAGAGCCAGGTCTTGAGGTCCTTTCTGAACTTAGTTTAGGGCGGTAGCTTGTCTGAGGTGCAGCGGGAGGGTGTTCCAAGTCTTGGCTGGCAGGTGAGAGAAGGATCTACCTCCCGCTGTGGTTTTCCTGATGCGGGGGATGACTGTGAGGGCTTGGTCGGCCGATCGACGTTGTCTGGCGGGGGTGTAGAAGGTAACGCGGTGGTTCAAGTATTCGGGACCGATGTTGTGGAGGGCCTTGAATGTGTGGGTGAGAAGCTTGAAGGTTATTCTTTTGTTGATGGGGAGCCAGTGCAGGTCCCGCAGGTGTTTGGTGATGTGGCATTGATGAGGGATGTCGAGGATTAGTCTGGCTGAGGCGTTCTGGATGCGCTGTAGTCTCTTTTGGAGCTTGATGGTGAGTGCGTTACCATAGTCCAGTCGGCTGCTGACGAGGGCATGAGTGACAGTCTTCCTGGTCTCGGTTGGGATCCATTTGAAGATCTTTGAAGTGTGTGGAAGCATGCAGAAGAGACCGCGTTGATTTGCCGGTCCATGGAGAGCGATGAGTCCAGGATGACGCCTAGATTTCGTTCATGGTCGGTAGGGGTTGGAAGGTGTCCGAGGGCTTTGGGCCACCAGGAGTTATTCCAAGCGGATGGGGTGGGACCGAGTAGGAGGACTTCGGTCTTGTCTGCGTTCAGCTTTAGGCAGTTGTAGCTCATCCAGTAGTGCAAAAGTCTATATTTGCACTACTCAAGGTTTAGGCATATTTTTTTATATGGGCAGCTTAATGATTGTGCTTCTCGTAGACTGAATGTTAGAAAACAAACCAATCGATTAGAAAGAGGTAACAAATGAGAGAATCCTCTAATAGTATTTAAATTAAAACTGGAAATAATAATAGACCCTTCTCTACCCCACCTTCTGGGTATTTTAGCTAATCTTTCTTCAATGTGTTTGTTTTTGTTTTTAAAGTTCTTTGGGCCAGCCAACACTTTGTGATTGTAAAATAAAATGCTACATTATAGTTTAGTAAAAAGAACTTTGCAATATATTTTCATTATTTATTTTGACCACCTTTTCCTGTCATTTCAATCTGGAAATTGTGGAATTTCCAGGCCTGAAAACTAAAAGATCATATGGCAGGTTTCAGAAGCCTAACCTTGCCAAATATACTGTAAGTCCCACAATTTGCTGTTTGATATCTTAGCATTTTGGTTGGAGCCATTTAATGGATATTTTGTTAACACAATAACAGTTTCTTCTTCAGACTCAAGTCAGGAAGTGGTAGGTGGAGTTTAACCATTAAAAAAAAAATTGCAGCAAACAATGTGTTAATGTGTTCTAATAACGTTCAGACTCTGCTGGTATGTTATTCCACGGGAAGACTGCAGAAAAGTGTTGTATTTACAAGATGTTAAAAGGACATGAAATCCATCTTTTTTTCTTTCATGATTCAGACAGAGCATGCACTTTTAAAACAACTCTCCACTTTACTTCTGTTTCCAAATTTGCTTCATTCTCTTTGTATCCTTTGTTGAAGAAGAAGGAATGCACTACTGGGTGAGCTAGCATCATGAGGCATATATGTGCAGGCACCAATCAGCAGCTCCTGAGCCTACCTAGATATGCTTTTCAACAGATGATACCAAGAGAACAAAACCAATGAGAAAATAGAAGTACATTGGAAAATTGTTTAACATCACACACTCTTTTTGAATCATGAAAGAAAAAAACTGGTTTTCATGTCCCTTTAACTGTTCATAGAACTATTAAACTGTTGCAGATTTTTGTGTTTGGTGTTATATTTTGATAATTTTCAATAGAATCTTCTGCATTGTGTTTTTATCTTAAGAATTTTGCATATTTTTTTTCTCAGAATTGCCAGGAAAATAATTTGCCGGAGTTCTCCATTATCTGGATACAACATATTTTTTTTATAATAAATATGCAGTTGCTTCCAATTGAGGTTTTTTTCTGCAGCATGTGAAGTTATTTTTCAGTACAATTACATAACTTTTGCTTTTTAAACATATGCTCTTATAAGCAAAATATGGCTTTTTTGCTGAAGTTAGCTGTCACTGATTGTGTCGATATGATCCATCAGAAGTTGCAAGCGGTGACTCTATCTGTGTACTGAGTGATTCCCATTAAAAGATTATAAAACGCAGTGAGGCATTTTCCTTTTATATTTAGTTACATTAAATGCTTTGGTACATAGAGTTAGACTGGACTTAAATACTACAATAAAAAAGTTAATATGCCTACAAATATCTAAATGAAATATAAAGTTACATTATAAAATATGCAGATTAATCTGTTTCAAGGTTTTATAGTATTGTAGCCTTTCAGAAATGTTTATTCAGGGCAATTTACCTACCCAGGAAACATCCACTAGCTATCCATAAAGTCAATTGTTTACAAAATGGAGGTACAACCTGCAAGTTACAATAGTCTATAAATATCTAGGGTTTACAGGCCTACTTCAATTGCTCTCCAGTAAAATATAAATAAAAATATGAACACTTAACTGATTGGACCTGATCTGATGTTGGAATATCGTTGACGTTGGGCTTCATGACTGGCAAGGGTTGCAGGTAATAAGGTCTTATCTGAGGTAAAATTACCTACAGCTTTCCTCAATTTCCCACTGGCAGCCAAGTGTTTTTGTGGAGGAAAGCTGGCAACCCTATGCATCTAAATTCAATAGCATAAAGCTTTAGATAGTCACACTTTTGCTCCATATAAACACATAAAAAAACTGTATTTATGTTCTAATTTAAATGCTATGCAACATTGCACTAAAGGAACTGCAAGCAATCACTGGAAAACTATGGCCACCATTTATCAAGGTGCATGCAGATAAGGTTCCAAGACAGTGATCCTGTCTACACATGGTTTAGGCCTGCATGGCAGCATCTGCTGTTGGAATTTAAGATTGCTCTGCTCCCTTTTCTTACACTAATTGAGCAGGAGCAGGACTTGTCAGCCTATACAAACTGAAGTGCCAAGTCTGTCTCACACTGTGCATAGTGGTTTAGTGCACACTCAGAAATCCTCTCAAATACTAATGCTTTACTCCTTGTAATGACATTTCCCATGCTTACAGCACTCTGCTGTAGCGCCCTCTGATGGCTGCCAAAATTTAAAAAACTAAACTGTTTTTTAATACTAGTTGTGCTTGCCTCATCGGGCCCCCTGGCCCAGTGGGCCCCTGACAGGAGTCACCCCTTTCACCCCCTGATGGCAGCCCTAATCAGCCATAACCAATAACTGAGTCAATTATTGTTCTATAATTAAACACTAAGAATTATACAAGAATTAAACAAGATTTGAAGAAGATTTAAGCCACAGCTGAGGCAAGCAAACATATTTTCCTTGTTATCACAGTGTTCTGCACTAACTGCTGTCATATCACGCCTACTTCACAGACAGGCTCACTCAATCATAGCTTACCCTTCTCCACATGCAGTTTTTATAGGCCCTTCTCTCCTTTTCATGTTTCTACTTTAGCTCTCATGAGCTACTTTTTATTTTAAAATCTTTGTCACTAAACGGCACCACCTCACATAAATACTCACACTGCTACAAATCTCATTCTCGCCTAGACCCCTATATTAAAAACATAAATTTTCAAGGAAAAGGGTTGTGGCAGAGCAGTGCCGTAATGGGTCGATTTCTCTCCCATAGAATTCAATGGGAGCTGATGTCACCACCTGCATCGCTGACATCACTGCTCGTTTGCATTTTGCTGCAGGCGGGGGGGGGGGGGCATATTTGAAGTTGGTCTATATGGCGTAGACAGTGCACTCACTGAAACTAAAAATAGTTTCCGTGTAGGCACATTCCAAATATTGCTGGTGGGACCTAGGTTGCACTACACCTATGCTAACTATCTCAGGTGATTTTGTCTTAACAGCTGATAGCCGGTGAGACAAAATGGTCACTACCCTCCTCGCAACTGTCTTGCTACCTCCCACCGACTGCCTACAACCTACGTCAGAGCAAACCTACCCTGCCCCACCTAGCTAATTCTCCCTGGCAGCCTACACCTACATCATAATAGTCCAGGAGGGGAAAAGGGGAAAAGAGTGTGGGAAAGGAGAATGGCACTATGACAAGATGTCCCTATATTGGTCTCCCTACAATATTGTGAATACAAACAATGGGGGATAGGGTGCTGAGCTGAACTGAGAGCTGAACAGTAATTGTGCCCGGGTCCGGCGCTTCTTAAAAGGGGCGCTGATCGAGCAGGGTGAAGGGGATCAAGTCGCTCTTTTAGTATGTTGTCAGCAATTTGATGAGGCACCTGAAGATACCACTGTTTGGGGGATGAAGCGGTACCCCTATTTAAAGGGGTTCTGTGCATCATGAAATTTAGTGTGCTGTGGTGACCACATGAAGAGGAGGGCTCTAGAAAGAGAGCTGAAGAAGACGTGGAGGCAGCAGAAGAGACTGCCAAAGTTTTCCTATGCCACTGCGAAGATGGAAGCCTGGTGCCTGGACCCAGGATGAAGATTCCCCCTGCGGTGATGTCAGGGTTTTTTCCCTGTTGTGTTTGCCATGTGCTGCTGGCAGCCATTTTACTCACCTCTCTTCCTGACTATGGTGCATTGTGGGGGATGCTGCTCAATTCCTGCACTTCCTTTTATGGCCAGTGTGCATCATCCATGTGAGACAGGATGCAGTCTCAGAATTGTGATGTTATCACTTATTATTTAAAGGGCCTCTGTTCAGTATGCTTTGTCTTTGCGTTGTCTCAGACCTGTTTGTGAGAGTTCCTTGTGTATTACCTGGCTGCCTGACGTCCTTCCTGGTTCTTGATCCCTGGCTTGTTCCTGACTCTGCTGTTTTCCTTGTTCCTGATTCCAGCTCGTCTTACTATTCGCTTTGGCTCCTGACTCGGCTCGTCTGACTACCAGCTCTGGATTTGATTCCTGGCTTGTTATTTGACATGTAGACTTTTTATTATTTTTTGCTATTAATAAAGGTGTGATTATTTTTGCACTTCTCGTCTCAGTCTGATTCCTGGCACCCTGAACTGGATTTTCTAAAGGTGAGTTAAAACTTGGGGTTTAGTTTGGGCTTTTTAGGGTGGGCTATTTTATTTTAAAGAATAGGCTTTTTTATTTTATTTTAGAATAGTTTTTTTTTAGTTAGAATTTATTATTTTGGGGGTTTGCTGTTACTTGTATTGTAAATCTCCAAGAGTGAGTTAAAACTTGGGGTTTAGTTTGGGCTTTTTAGGGTGGGCTATTTTATTTTAAAGAATAGGCTTTTTTATTTTATTTTAGAATAGTTTTTTTTTAGTTAGAATTTATTATTTTGGGGGTTTGCTGTTACTTGTATTGTAAATCTCCAAGACATCCTCTGTCTCTAAAAAAGGCTCAGAGACAGGTTAAATAAAATCTATTCCTACCTGTTATTCAAGGAGCAATGAAATCTCATTCATGTTGGGTCAAAGTTAACCACGTTAATCCCATGGTCTTTATATGAAGCTGTCATGGTCCTTACCCTGGCCACTTGCCACGGTGAATGCGTGGTCCCCGGCGGTCCGTCTCAGCATCCCAGATGCAGAGACATTGAGACCAGTCTGTGGCTGCAGCCCTTTAGGCACGGATGGCCACATGCTGCCTAGATTTAAAGGGCCAGCCTCTGATTGTTAGGACTCACACCTGGAAGGCACAGGTGTGGTAGTCCCTATTTAAGTTATTGCCTAAGAAGGTCCTTGTTACCTGGTTCCTTCTCCTTATCTGAAGATCCCTACTTGTGTATGCTTATCCTACTGCTGAGACCAAAGATCTCTGCTGTGATACTTGGATATGCTTATCCTTCTGCTGAGACCAAAGACCTCTGCTGTGATACTTGGGAAAGCTTATCCTTCTGCTGAGACCAAAGACCTCTGTTGTGATACTTGTGTATGCTTATCCTACTGCAGAGACCAAAGACCTCTGCTCTGATACTTGTGTTTGCTTATCCTTCTGCTAAGACCAAAGACCTCTGCTGTGATACTTGTGTATGCTTATCCTACTGCTGAGACCAAAGATCTCTGCTCTGATACTTGTGTATGCTTATCCTACTGCTGAGACAAAGACCTCTGCTGTGATACTTGTGTATGCTTATCCTACTGCTGAGACGAAAGACTTCTGCTGTGATACTTGTGTATGCTTATTCTACTGCTAAGATCAAAGACCTCTGCTCTGATACTTGTGTATGCTGAACCTACTGCTGAGATCAAAGACCCCTGCTGTGATACTTGTGTATGCCTATCCTACTGCTGAGTCCAAATACCTCTGCTGTGATACTTGTGTATGCTTATCCTACTGCTGAGACCAAAGACCTCTGCTGTGATACTTGTGTATGCTTATCCTACTTCTGAGACCAAAGACCTCTGTTGTGATACTTGTGTATGCCTATCCTACTGCTGAGTCCAAAGACCTCTGCTGTGATACTTGTGTATGCTTATCCTACTGCTGAGACCAAAGACCTCTGCTGTGATACTTGTGTATGCTTATCCTACTTCTGAGACCAAAGACCTCTGCTGTGATAGTTGTGTATGCTTATCCTACTGCTGAGATCAAAGACCTCTGCTGTGATACTTGTGTATGCCTATCCTACTGCTGAGTCCAAATACCTCTGCTGTGATACTTGTGTATGCTTATCCTACTGCTGAGACCAAAGACCTCTGCTGTGATACTTGTGTATGCTTATCCTACTTCTGAGACCAAAGACCTCTGCTGTGATACTTGTGTATGCTTAACCTACTGCTGAGACCAAAGACCTCTGCTGTGATACTTGTGTATGCTTATCCTTCTGCTGAGACCAAAGACCTCTGCTGTGATCCTTGGGTATGCTTATCTTTACTGCTGAGCTCAAAAGGCCTCTGCTGTGAAACCTATGTATGCTCTCTTGTTCCTGGACATTTTACAAAATACCTCACCAACAGTACCTGCTGGGTTCTGTGCTTGTTGAAAGACTTGTGCTCTAAGTTCTCATCGTAAATACTATTTGTTCCTCGTTCTGGTTCAATATTGACCTCAATTTGATTTTCCTGTATCTGCATTATATTTCTTCAGTAAAGTTTGTTCAAGAAAAGACTTTCTTTGTTTTGGTTTTCCATTCCTGCATACTGAGTTCCAGACACCTCCCTCACCCTCACAGAAGCACATATTGTAACCCAGTGTCAAAATGACAGCACCGAAAATGCCAACTCATTTCTGATATACCCAAAGTAAAAGTAAATTATAAAATTGTGAAAAAAATGGAGTGATTCCTAATTTGTTACATTGCCTTCTCACTAGAATGTGCTCGAACACCTTTTATATTTTTTTTATTATTGCTTTTTTATTGAAAATACATATGTTCTTTTCTAGTTGCATATAATTAAAGATGGTTGAATCTTGACTATTTTCAGATATATCAATGGCTATCCTGTTCATCCTAGACAACTGTGAATGAGGAATAGCCTACAATTGGCAGCAAAATGGCCTAATGGGGTATCCCATTACCTTACCGTATATTTTTATAACTATCACTTCAGTTTGTCATCCAGCACATGGTCATTTTAAAGAAAGATGTGTAGCCTAACCCTTTATTTTAATACTTTGCTAGTAGACTGTTGTGCTGCAACTGCAACAAGATATATCTTTATATTGTCAGAAACTACAGTTCTCTTTAATTTTTGGATGACATTACTGTGTCTATATCAAACACTACATTTTCTTTGACCAATTTATCATGTTCAGTTAATGTGGATACCAGAATATATACATAACATTTTGAAAGGGCACGTTGTGTATTTTTTTGTTTTTCATGTTTTTGTTTAAACACAAACTTTATTCTTAATTTTAAATAATCTTGTAATTCAGGATTTTGTCCTTAACATAACCTACATCTAATGACAGGATAATATTATTTATTGTTTTATCATCACTACTAAACAATCACAGAACGTCAGGCTGCTACAGCACGCTGAATATATATGGTTGATGTCACATTAGCATTGATGAGAGAACAAAAGATTCTGTTACATATTCATGTACATAATGTGTGCATGGTAATAATTTGCAGAGGTAAACATTTTAATAGCTTCAGTTTAGTGACCTCGGTGGGTTTGCACAATTAATGCAGCAAAGGCTGAATAAAACAAGGAACTATGACTATAACATCTCTTATTATAGGGAAATTATACACATATTTGCTCCATCAAAATGAGGGTATATCAAATGTATTATGTATATGTAAATGCATATTCAACTATTTGCACCAGACTTGTGGAGATCTGTTCCTGTTCACCAATATAGATGTTGGGGTTGCCTTTATCAGCCACTAAACAACATTAATACAAAGGTATCACTTATACACAGGCTACATTTCCTGCTAAATTTAAATTAAACAGTTTTTACTTAAAATATGTTTTTGTATGAAAAATTTTACATTTTATTGCTACTCTTTAATATGTCAATAGATTGTTTAGTAAAATATCACTTTAAAAGTACAGAATAAATAACAAATGCAAATTAAACGTGCTACCAAATCTAAGAAAATGATCATTTTAAGAATAATGGAGTCAATACTAATCTTGTCAATATTTTGTTTAGAAATTGTTTTGTGCAAATAGTGATTACAACCACAAAGTACTGATGTGCAATTAACTTGATATGTTACAAAGACACAATACTATAATTATTATTATTATCATTTATATGTAAATCGCTGCAAAATTCCTTAGCACTGAACTATGTGTATGTCTCTCTAAGGGATTAGAACAGGGCATTATGGGTACAATATGCAAATATGTTTGTTGTGTTATTGCTTGTGTTACTTTTTATTAGTGTGAAAGATCTTTTTAATAATTGATTATGCAGGTAATAGCTCGCAGTATAACATCTGGGGCATTATCAACTACTATTAACTGTTGAATCTGAAAAGTTCAAAATGCCTTAAAAGGACATGAAACCCAAAAAAATATTTTGTGATTCAGACAGAGGATAAAATGTAAAAAAAGTTTCCCTTTAACATCTATTATCAAAATTGCTTTGTTCTTATGGTATTCTTTGTTATAGAGATACCGAGGTAGGCGTCTGTAGCACTAAATGGCAGGAAATAGTGCCACCATCTAGGGCAAGATTACATATGCAGGGTCGCCGCAAAAGCCGGCGAAGCCATTTTTTACGCGGTTTTGGTATTACATATACGGCGCCGCATATACATGTTTCCAACAAATGATACCAAGAGAATTAAGCAATAATTAATGTAATTTGGAAAGTTGATTAACATTGCATGCTCTATTCTATTTCAATCCTTAAAGGAAAAAAAATGCGAGCTTCATATCCCTTTAAAATTTCATATTCTATCTGAATCATGAATTTTTGGGTTTCACGTCCCTTTAAAAACGTGTAGATAACCATTGTCCATTTTGGTAGTGATCTGTAGGAACAGGACTTGCCTTTGTTAGTAGTTTCATACTTAAAAAAAAAGTTTTTAAAAAGTGTTGAAAACGTCTGATGTGATGATCTATGGGGATTGTTGTAAATTCATTTTTTTATAATCATTGAATTAACTTTGTTAAATGAGTGTATGATCTGCATTACATGCAAGTACAGATGTATGATCTGCATTACATGCAAGTACAGATGTATGATCTGCATTACATGCAAGTACAGACGCATGATCTGCATTACATACAAGTACAGATGTATGATCTGCATTACATGCAAGTACAGATGTATGATCTGCATTACATACAAGTACAGATGTATGATCTGCATTACATGCAAGTACAGATGTATGATCTGCATTACATACAAGTACAGATGTATGATCTGCATTACATGCAAGTACAGATGTATGATCTGCATTACATGCAAGTACAGATGTATGATCTGCATTACATGCAAGTACAGATGTATGATCTGCATTACATGCAAGTACAGATGTATGATCTGCATTACATGCAAGTACAGATGTATGATCTGCATTACATGCAAGTACAGATGTATGATCTGCATTACATGCAAGCACAGATGTATGATCTGCATTACATGCAAGTACAGATGTATGATCTGCATTACATGCAAGTACAGATGTATGATCTGCATTACATGCAAGTACAGATGTATGATCTGCATTACATGCAAGTACAGATGTATGATCTGCATTACATGCAAGTACAGACGCATGATCTGCATTACATGCAAGCACAGATGTATGATCTGCATTACATACAAGTACAGATGTATGATCTGCATTACATGCAAGTACAGATGTATGATCTGCATTACATGCAAGTACAGACGCATGATCTGCATTACATGCAAGCACAGATGTATGATCTGCATTACATGCAAGCACAGATGTATGATCTGCATTACATGCAAGTACAGATGTATGATCTGCATTACATACAAGTACAGATGTATGATCTGCATTACATGCAAGCACAGATGTATGATCTGCATTACATACAAGTACAGATGTATGATCTGCATTACATGCAAGTACAGATGTATGATCTGCATTACATACAAGCACAGATGTATGATCTGCATTACATGCAAGTACAGATGTATGATCTGCATTACATACAAGTACAGATGTATGATCTGCATTACATACAAGTACAGATGTATGATCTGCATTACATGCAAGTACAGATGTATGATCTGCATTACATACAAGTACAGATGTATGATCTGCATTACATGCAAGTACAGACGTATGATCTGCATTACATGCAAGTACAGACGTATGATCTGCATTACATGCAAGTACAGATGTATGATCTGCATTACATACAAGCACAGATGTATGATCTGCATTACATGCAAGTACAGATGTATGATCTGCATTACATACAAGTACAGATGTATGATCTGCATTACATGCAAGTACAGATGTATGATCTGCATTACATGCAAGTACAGACGTATGATCTGCATTACATGCAAGTACAGATGTATGATCTGCATTACATGCAAGTACAGACGTATGATCTGCATTACATGCAAGTACAGATGTATGATCTGCATTACATGCAAGTACAGACGTATGATCTGCATTACATACAAGTACAGATGTATGATCTGCATTACATGCAAGTACAGATGTATGATCTGCATTACATGCAAGCACAGATGTATGATCTGCATTACATGCAAGTACAGATGTATGATCTGCATTACATGCAAGTACAGACGCATGATCTGCATTACATACAAGCACAGATGTATGATCTGCATTACATGCAAGTACAGATGTATGATCTGCATTACATGCAAGTACAGACGCATGATCTGCATTACATGCAAGTACAGATGTATGATCTGCATTACATGCAAGTACAGACGCATGATCTGCATTACATGCAAGTACAGATGTATGATCTGCATTACATGCAAGTACAGACGCATGATCTGCATTACATGCAAGCACAGATGTATGATCTGCATTACATACAAGTACAGATGTATGATCTGCATTACATGCAAGTACAGATGTATGATCTGCATTACATGCAAGTACAGACGCATGATCTGCATTACATGCAAGTACAGATGTATGATCTGCATTACATGCAAGTACAGATGTATGATCTGCATTACATACAAGTACAGACGTATGATCTGCATTACATGCAAGTACAGACGTATGATCTGCATTACATGCAAGTACAGACATATGATCTGCATTACATGCAAGCACAGATGTATGATCTGCATTACATGCAAGTACAGATGTATGATCTGCATTACATGCAAGTACAGATGTATGATCTGCATTACATGCAAGTACAGATGTATGATCTGCATTACATGCAAGTACAGATGTATGCTCTGCATTACATGCAAGTACAGATGTATGATCTGCATTACATGCTGCATTACATGCAAGTACAGATGTATGATCTGCATTACATGCAAGTACAGATGTATGATCTGCATTACATGCAAGCACAGATGTATGATCTGCATTACATGCAAGTACAGATGTATGATCTGCATTACATGCAAGTACAGATGTATGATCTGCATTACATACAAGTACAGATGTATGATCTGCATTACATGCAAGCACAGATTTATGATCTGCATTACATGCAAGTACAGATGTATGATCTGCATTACATGCAAGTACAGACGTATGATCTGCATTACATGCAAGTACAGATGTATGATCTGCATTACATACAAGCACAGATGTATGATCTGCATTACATGCAAGTACAGATGTATGATCTGCATTACATACAAGCACAGATGTATGATCTGCATTACATGCAAGCACAGATGTATGAACTGCATTACATGCAAGCACAGATGTATGATCTGCATTACATGCAAGTACAGATGTATGATCTGCATTACATGCAAGTACAGATGTATGATCTGCATTACATACAAGCACAGATGTATGATCTGCACTACATGCAAGTACAGATGTATGATCTGCATTACATGCAAGTACAGATGTATGATCTGCATTACATACAAGCACAGATGTATGATCTGCATTACATGCAAGTACAGATGTATGATCTGCATTACATGCAAGTACAGATGTATGATCTGCATTACATGCAAGTACAGATGTATGATCTGCATTACATACAAGCACAGATGTATGATCTGCATTACATGCAAGTACAGATGTATGATCTGCATTACATGCAAGTACAGATGTATGATCTGCATTACATGCAAGTACAGATGTATGATCTGCATTACATGCAAGTACAGATGTATGATCTGCATTACATACAAGCACAGATGTATGATCTGCATTACATGCAAGTACAGATGTATGATCTGCATTACATGCAAGCACAGATGTATGATCTGCATTACATGCAAGTACAGATGTATGATCTGCATTACATGCAAGCACAGATGTATGATCTGCATTACATGCAAGTACAGATGTATGATCTGCATTACATACAAGTACAGACACTGCGTGTATGAATATTTTATATAAAAGGGGTACAAAATAAAAATAGGCTGTTGAGCATTCTCTTAGCTCTATAGTTTATCAAATATTAAACCCCACATTTTTCTTTCATGATTCAGACAGAGCAAGCCATTTTAAACAACTTTCTAATCTACTTATTTTATCATTGTTTCTTTGTTCACTTGGTATTTTTTGTTGAAAAGCAAGGATGTAAGCTCAGGGGCCTGCCCATTTCTGGATCACTATATGGCAGCTGATTTGCAAGAATGTTATCCATTTGTAAGAGCACTAGAGGGCAGCACTATTTCCTGCCATGTAATGCTCCAGATCCCTACCTAGGTATCTCTTCAACAAAGAATATCATGAGAACTAAGCACATTTGATAATAGAAGTAAATTGGAAATTTTGTTTCAAATTGTATGCTCTGTCTGAATCACAAAAGAAAATATGTGGGTTTCATATGCCTTAAAGTTTATAGATTTCTTCTAACGTAGGTTCCTTCCTACCCACAATGCTTCTGTGAATGTGTGCACAGCATTGTGGGGTCTTTGATTGGATGTGTAAGGTACCACTGTTTGGTATTTGCCTTGAATGTCCAAAACCTAAAGCTAGTTGCAGATAACTGCTTGACTCATTGTCATTTCCCACATAGCCAGAGCCATTTTAGTGCCCCATAATACTTTGTGCCCAGTGATCTAAAGCTCTCCGCTCTGCAGCAATTATCTAAGAAGCCTTGTCAGTACTGCAACCTCCCTCAAGGACTTTAGAACAGCAGATTATAGCTTCCAAGCTATTTATCTCTCTATGCAGGATTCTGGATGTAAAAGTGAGCCACATACATTACTATATAAGGTCTTAAAAAACAAATATTTTGTGTGATTTCTCTCCAGTCTGATGAGTTTTTAGTTATCATCAGACTCTTTGTGTCTATAGAACCCACTCAAGCCAAAAAGCAGTGTGTGAGCAGCATATTATAATCATAAACAGCACATTTTATTAGAAATGATACAAATCTGTTTCCAAGTAATGAATACAATGAATTCATTCAATCAAAATACAATGGGCTCCATGTACTAAAGCGTCAATTTTCTCGCCGACAACGTGTCTTCTCGACTCGCTTGAAATCGCAGCTAGCGAGATGTTGCCCGCCCGCCATATGTACTAAAAACTATCCCAAAAAATGGCGCGTCTAATCCGCATCGAGCACTGGCGAATGATTCATACATATGACGCCTCGCTATTTGCGAATGTACTATTAATTGCTTACAACTTGTCAGTCATGTTTGTCCCACGTGACTGTAAGGTGTCAGAAACGTCAGATTTGTCGCGGGAACATATTGCAGCACTATATAAAGTAGAATTTATAAATTTTGTCAGACTGCATAGTTCCCAAACTTGAAGCTTTACTGACTGTTATTCTTATCGATAAATTAAGTATGGCTACTTCTCGATCTGATTCACAGTCCAAATTGAAGAATCCACACTTTTCACATCAGCAGAACCTGGTTCTTGTCGATATGGTTCTAGACTCGTATGACGAAAAAGGACGTTGACCAAATCAAAAAACGGTACAACGACATAAAAAGATTTGCCAAAGCCAAATTGGCAAAAGAAAAAAATTCTACTCGTGCTACCGGAGGTGGAACAGCTTATGTCGCTGATCTTAATGATTACGAGCAGAGACTGGTGCAGCGTCTAGGCCCAGAAGTAATCGTCGGGATCACAGATGATTGTGATAGCGACCTAAGAGGTAAAACATTAATCTAATTAGTATTATTTAAATTGAATGATGATCATATTGTAATTATCCAGTAGAGTCGGTTTATCAAAATATTTATTATTTAAAGATATTTTGGAAAATCAATTTTTATTGGCGACAATTTTGATTATGTAAAATCTAGGCCTATTACTGCTAGATTTTTGTATAGCTTACCAAATAACGTATGTTATGTAATCGTCGGGATCACAGATGATTGTGATAGCGACCTAAGAGGTAAAACATTAATCTAATTAGTATTATTTAAATTGAATGATGATCATATTGTAATTATCCAGTAGAGTCGGTTTATCAAAATATTTATTCAATTGTACACCTCTTTTAAATCAGGCGAGGGATTTTTAACGAGGTAGGTGCGGAGAAATTCACGAGCGTATAAATAGATAGTTTAGTAATTACTGTTTTGTGCAAGATTTATGTCGAGCGAGTATTTTCGAGCTACAAAAAAGACCAGAATTCAAGAGTAAACTCGGACAAGTTCGCTCGACATATGTTATTGTAAGGTTTTCAATGGATTTGTGGCATAGTACATACGGTTACTGATCCGCACGCAGAAATTTAGACGGAAATAGTCACGAAGACCTTGCAGACAGCTTAGTACATGGAGCCCAATGTAGAAAAATACAAATTGCATTAAACACAATTAAAGTGTTACCTCTAAAGGTGCTGCAGTCCCCACACTTTCTCCAAACTGTCTTTTATTGCTAAAGCCTTACAAGTCGCCATTGTAGTGCATATAGACTACAGATAACAAACAATACCTTTGAAACCTTTTACATTTCTAGCTGTTTTTAAGCCACTACAGACAGCCTCTTGTCACATGTTTTTTATTAGCTTATTACAACAGGAGACTGCTAGTTCATGTGTGCCATATAGATAACCCCTGGGTAGCGCTTGCTTGTACTACCCAGGTGCTGAACTAAAAAGGGTCTGGCTCCTAAGCTGTCTGAATCATGTTCTTTTTGTATCCTTTGTTGAAAAATCACACCTAAGTAGGCTCAAGAGCTGGGAGCTAACTGTTGATTGGTGGCTGCACATATACACCTCTTGTCATTGGCTTACTGATATGTTTGGCTAGCAGCCAGTAGTGCATTGCTCTTCCTTCAACAAAGAATACCAAGTGAATGAAGCAAAATTGATAATAGAAATAAATTGCAACGTTTTTTTTAAAACTGAATGTTTTATCTGAACCGTGAAATACATTTTTTGTTTCATGTTACTTTAAACCCCTTAAAGTTACCAGATGGTGAAGCTCCGCCTCTTAATACTTGGTGCCGCCATCTTGGAGCTTAGGTATTCTCAACGCCTGTAACTAAAACAGTGCACATTTACAGATAAGTGATATATAATAAGCTTTATGTTAGGGTTCATGATACAGAGCAGGAGCTGTACGTTTGCTGCAAAAATGCAGCTGTCAAAAAGCCAACAACACCACTGGTCTGTGAGTGCTGCCTGTTTCTGTCCAAGATGGCTCCGCCCAGTATGAAGAGGCGGAGCTTCACCAGAGGGGTTAAAATAAGAGAATTGTTTTGAAAAGAGCCACAGGCAAAGGAGGAAAAACCACAACATGGTGAATAGTAGTAACCGTTTGTAGTTGTGCTTAGCAGTTTAATGACACTAAAATTAAAATGCATACAACTAGATTTAGAGTTTTGCGTTAGAAGGGGTGCGTTAGCTACGCGTGTTTTTTTTCCCCCGCACCTTTTAAACAACGCTGGTATTTAGAGTTCTCTGAAGGGCTGCGTTAGGCTCCAAAAAGGGAGTAGAGCATAATTTACCGCCACTGCAACTCTAAATACCAGCGTTAGGCAGATCCCATTGAAAAGATAGGATACGCAATTGGCGTAAGGGGATCTGCGGTATGGAAAAGTCGCAGCTGGAAAGTGAGCGTTAGACCCTTTCCTGGCTGACTCTAAATACCAGCGGGCGGCCAAAGCCAGCGTTAGGACCCCTTAACGCTGGTTTGGACGGCTAACGCAGAACTCTAAATCTAGGCGTAAGTGTTTCAACTGATCCACCATCTTTTTCAAGAGCAGTAAATTTGTACAATTAATGTTTGATGATGACATCATATATAAACATGAATACAACATCACAGGAACAGAGACGGTAATTGTGAGACTTTAAGTCAGGTGCTCCTTGGGTGAAAGTAGGAACAAGAACTGCTATGTAAAGGTGAGAAAAAAGGCTTGGTATTGGATATCAGTTAAAGGGACACTGAACCGAATTTTTTTCCTTTCGTGATTCAGATAGAGCATGCAATTTTTAGCAACTTTCTAATTTACTCCTATTATCGAATTCTCTTCATTCTCTTGCTATCTTTATTTGAAAAAGAAGGCATCTAAGCTATTTTTTGGTTCAGAACCATGGACAGCATTGGTTTATTGGTGTGTGAATTTATCCACCAATCAGTAAGAACAACCCAGATTGTTCACCAAAAATGGGCTGGCATCTAAACTTACATTCTTGTATTTCAAATAAAGAAACCAACGGCTAGATTTAGAGTTCTGCGGCCAAAGGGTGCACCTTTTAAATACCGCTGGTATTTAGAGTTCACAGAAGGGCTGCGTTAGGCTCCAAAAAGGGAGCGTAGAGCATATTTACCGCCACTGCAACTCTAGATACCAGCGTTGCTTACGGACGCGGCCAGCTTCAAAAACGTGCTTGTGCACGATTTCCCCATAGGAAACAATGGGGCTGTTTGAGCTGAAAAAAAACCTAACACCTGCAAAAAAGCAGCGTTCAGCTCCTAACACAGCGCCATTGTTTCCTATGGGGAAACACTTCCTAAGTCTGCACCTAACACCCTAACATGAACCCCGAGTCTAAACATCCCTAACCCTACACTTATTAACCCCTAATCTGCCGCCCCGCTATCGCTGACCCCTGCATATTATTATTAACCCCTAATCTGCCGCTCCGTACACCGACGCCAGCTACATTATCCCTATCTGCCCCTAACATCACCGACCACTATGTTATATTTATTAACCCTTAATCTGCCGCCCCCGCTATCGCTGACACCTGCATATTATTATTAACCCCTAATCTGCCGCTCCGTACACCGCCGCAACCTACATTATACCTATGTACCCCTAATCTGCTGCCCCTAACACCGCCGACCCCTATATTATATTTATTAACCCCTAATCTGCCCCCCACAACGTCGCCTCCACCTACCTACAATAATTAACCCCTAATCTGCCGACCGGATCTCACCGCTACTATAATAAATGTATTAACCCCTAAAGCTAAGTCTAACTCTAACCCTAACACCCCCCTAAGTTAAATATAATTTAAATCTAACGAAATAAATTAAACTATTATTAAATAAATTATTCCTATTTAAAGCTAAATACTTACCTGTAAAATAAACCCTAATATAGCTACAATATAAATTATAATTATATTATAGCTATTTTAGGATTAATATTTATTTTACAGGCAACTTTGTAATTATTTTAACCAGGTACAATAGCTATTAAATAGTTAATAACTATTTAATAGTTACCTAGTTAAAATAATTACAAAATTACCTGTAAAATAAATCCTAACCTAAGTTACAAATAAACCTAACACTACACTATCAATAAATTAATTAAATACAATACCTACAATTATCTACAATTAAACCTAACACTACACTATCAATAAATTAATTAAATAAAATACCTACAAATAAATACAATGAAATAAACTAACTAAAGTACAAAATATAAAAAAGAACTAAGTTACAAAAAATAAAAAAATATTTACAAACATTAGAAAAATATTACAACAATTTTAAACTAATTACACCTACTCTAAGCCCCCTAATAAAATAACAAAGCCCCCCAAAATAAAAAAAATGCCCTACTCTATTCTAAATTAAAAAAGTTCAAAGCTCTTTTACCTTACCAGCCCTGAAAAGGGCCCTTTGCGGGACATGCCTCAAAGAATTCAGCTCTTTTGCCTGTAAAAAAAAACATACAATACCCCCCCCCCCCCCCCCAACATTACAACCCACCACCCACATACCTCTAATCTAACCCAAACCCCCCTTAAATAAACCTAACACTAAGCCCCTGAAGATCTTCCTACCTTATCTTCACCACCCCGGGTTCACCGATCGATCCAGAAGAGCTCCTCCGATGTCTTGATCCAAGCCCAAGCGGGGGGCTGAAGATGTCCATGATCCGACTGAAGTCTTCATCCAAGCGGGAGCTGAAGAGGTCCATGATCCGGCTGAAGTCTTCTATCAAGCGGCATCTTCAATCTTCTTTCTTCCGGATCCATGTTCATCCCGCCGACGAGGAACATCCATCTTCACCAACGACTTCCCGATGAATGACGGTTCCTTTAAGGGACGTCATCCAAGATGGCGTCCCTCGAATTCCGATCGGCTGATAGGATTCTATCAGCCAATCGGAATTAAGGTAAGAAAATTCTGATTGGCTGATGGAATCAGCCAATCAGAATCAAGTTCAATCCGATTGGCTGATCCGATCAGCCAATCAGATTGAGCTTGCATTCTATTGGCTGATCGGAACAGCCAATAGAATGCGAGCTCAATCTGATTGGCTGATCAGATCAACCAATCAGATTGAACTTGATTCTGATTGGCTGATTCCATCAGCCAATCAGAATTTTCTTACCTTAATTCCGATTGGCTGATAGAATCCTATCAGCCAATCGGAATTCGAGGGACGCCAGGTTTATTTAGGGGGGTTTGGGTTAGATTAGGGGTATGTGGGTGGTGGGTTGTAATGTTGGGGGGGGTATTGTATGTTTTTTTTACAGGCAAAAGAGCAGAATTCTTTGGGGCATGCCCCGCAAAGGGCCCTTTTCAGGGCTGGTAAGGTAAAAGAGCTTTGAACTTTTTTAATTTAGAATAGGGTAGGGCATTTTTTTATTTTGGGGGGCTTTGTTATTTTATTAGGGGGCTTAGAGTAGGTGTAATTAGTTTAAAATTGTAATATTTTTCTAAAGTTTGTAAATATTTTTTTTATTTTTTGTAACTTAGTTCTTTTTTATTTTTTGTACTTTAGTTAGTTTATTTCATTGTATTTATTTGTAGGTATTGTATTTAATTAATTTATTGATAGTGTAGTGTTAGGTTTAATTGTAACTTAGGTTAGGATTTATTTTACAGGTAATTTTGTAATTATTTTAACTAGGTAACTATTAAATAGTTATTAACTATTTAATAGCTATTGTACCTGGTTAATATAATTACAAAGTTGCCAGTAAAATAAATATTAATCCTAAAATAGCTACAATATAATTATAATTTATATTGTAGCTATATTAGGGTTTATTTTACAGGTAAGTATTTAGCTTTAAATAGGAATAATTTATTTAATAATAGTTAATTTATTTCGTTAGATTTAAATTATATTTAACTTAGGGGGTGTTAGGGTTAGAGTAAGACTTAGCTTTAGGGGTTAATACATTTATTATAGTAGCGGTGAGATCCGGTCGGCAGATTAGGGGTTAATTATTGTAGGTAGGTGGAGGCGACGTTGTGGGGGGCAGATTAGGGGTTAATAAATATAATATAGGGGTCGGCGGTGTTAGGGACAGCAGATTAGCGGTACATAGGTATAATGTAGGTTGCGGCGGTGTACGGAGCGGCAGATTAGGGGTTAATAATAATATGCAGGTGTCAGCGATAGCGGGGGCGGCAGATTAGGGGTTAATAAATATAATATAGGGGTCGGCCATGTTAGGGGCAGCATATTAGGGGTACATAGGGATAACGTAGCTGGAGGCGGTGTACGGAGCGGCAGATTAGGGGTTAAAAATTTTTAATAGAGTGGCGGCGATGTGGGGGGACCTCGGTTTAGGGGTACATAGGTAGTTTATGGGTGTTAGTGTACTTTAGAGCACAGTAGTTAAGAGCTTTATAAACCGGCGTTAGCCCAGAAAGCTCTTAACTACTGACTTTTTTCTGCGGCTGGAGTTTTGTCGTTAGATTTCTAACGCTCACTTCAGCCACGACTCTAAATACCGGCGTTAGAAAGATCCCATTGAAAAGATAGGATACGCAAATGGCGTAGGGGGATCTGCGGTATGGAAAAGTCGCGGCTGCAAAGTGAGCGTTAGACCCTTTCCTGACTGACTCCAAATACCAGCGGGCGGTAAAAACCAGCATTAGGAGCCTCTAACGCTGGTTTTGACGGCTACCGCCCAACTCTAAATCTAGGCCCAAGTGAATAAAGAAAATTTGATAATATGAGTAAATTAGAAAGTTGCTTAAAATTGCATGCTCTATCTGAATCATAAGAGAAAAAAATTGGGTTCAGTGTCCCTTTAAAGGGCCAGTGTACTATAATATTTTTTTTCCACTTAATGTGTTCCAAATGACTTGTTATACCTACTGCAGAATATTAAATGTTTATTTTTGTATTTAAAATAGATTGATTTGCTCATTAAAACACATGTCTATACATAGCTCAGTATTAAAATGCTAATTATGACTGGGAACAACCAGTTATTTCATATACAAAAATATATAGCTTCATCAGTGCTATTGTCTCCTGTTTACATATCTTTTCTTCAGATAATGCGTTATTCATATTTTCTGTATAGGTGGTGGTTTCTTAAGGAAAAATCATCTATTTAAAATTACATAAATGTAAGGAAGCTGTTTGAAACTATTAGATACACTCCAGCAGGTAAAATGGACCATCTGGAACACATTAAAGGGTAAAATATTTTAGAGTACAATTTCCCTTTAACATTGTCATCCCTGTACTTAAAGGGACAGTGAACCCAATTTTTTTCTTTTGTGATTCAGATAGAGCATGCAATTTTAAGCAACTTTCTAATTTACTCCTATTATCAATTTTTCTATTATTATTTTTTTGGTTTAGACACTGGACAGCGCTTGTTAATTGGTCGGTTAAATTAATCCACCAACCAGCAAGAACAACCTAGGTTGTTCACCAAAAATGGTCCGGCATCTAAACTTACATTCTTGCTTTTCAAATAAAGATACCAAGAGAATGAAGAAAATGTGATAATAGGATTAAATTAGAAAGGTGCTTAAAATTGCATGCTCTATCTGAATTACAAAATAACAATTTTGGGTTCAGTGTCCGCCTTCCAATCCTCCCAGTGAGATTAATTATCACCACTTGTTGTCATCCGCAGGGGCACCCGCTTTCTATGCTTATTGCGCCCCCCCCCCACACACACACACGCACACTTATCCTCACATACAAGGTGGCCAAGTGGCTTGGCATTGCAGGGGGAATGAAGATATGCCAGTGATGTCACCGCATATGGGTGTGGTGACATCAGCACTGGGGACCCGGAAGTGCAAGCTGCAGTAAGGGAGCTTAAGGGGTAAATACTAAAACCTGCTTGTTATCCTCTAAAAACTTACTAGACCTGAGTGATTTACTAGCTCTTCTCATAAAGAGCAGGGGGTATTGCACAAGAGCAAGGGAGTATTGCACAAGAGAAGGGAGGGGGTATTGCACAAGAGAAGGGAGGGAGTATTGCGCAAGAGCAGGGAGGGAGTATTGCACCAGAGCAGGGAGGGAGTATTGCACAAGAGCAGGGAGGGAGTATTGCACAAGAGCAGGGAGGGAGTATTGCACAAGAGCAGGGAGGGAGTATTGCACAACAGCAGGGAGGGAGTATTGCACAAGAGCACGGAGGGAGTATTGCGCAAGAGCAGGGAGGGAGTATTGCACAAGAGCAGGGAGGGAGTATTGCACAACAGCAGGGAGGGAGTATTGCACAAGAGCAGGGAGGGAGTATTGCACAAGAGCAGGGAGGGAGTATTGCACAAGAGCAGGGAGTAAAGTAAATAGTAAGTAAATAAAATAATGAATTGTTATGCTGCATGCTGGGGTTGGAGTTTGCTGCCGAATTGTGAGGTCGCATCACGCATCTGCAAGGAGCTCCATGTCTTAACCTCTTAATTGGAATTGGAAATTAGAGACTTTTTGGACTTTAACCCTATTCATTTTACCTAACTATCGTGAGTTACTCATTTTCTTAAACAATAGACCATGATAAGACTATGATTGTATCATATAAATATAAGTCTATAAATGGCTACCAGCTTCTATTCTATTAAGTATCCTGATATTTGTTAGTTATTGCAAAACAGGTATAGCTAAATCTAATCTACAAAATTACCAGTATCTGAAAACCTAGTATCCTCACTGCTATTGCAAACAAAGGGGTTAATTGCATTGGGGGGTTTGGGGTGCATGGCTGTTTAGGGGACATGATTGAGATTTGAGAATGAGTTTAAGGGTTTTGGATCATGGTGATTAAGGGGTGAATTGTTTTTAAGGAGCTATTGCACTGGGGGTCTCACTCAAGTTTAATGGCTCTGTTTTAATGCAGTGCATAGGATTTAGACTTCATTATTTTACCTAGTGATTTAGCACATATTCTCCAAATGTTAATAGTGGGGGATAAGTCATCCAGAAGCTACACTTTCCTGCAGAATATGTAGGTCTGCTCTTATATTGACTCTCATACATGCTTTGTAAATGCGTGCCCCCTCGTGAAAAAAAATGCCCCCCCATTTCATTTGTTCTGGAGTCGACCCTGCAGCGCCACTATTTTATGAGGCTTGTTAAAAACCTACTTGCAGGGGGTCTCAGCATTCTACTTGCCTATTAAGATATATATATATATATATATATATATATATATATATATATATACATACATATAAACAATTGCCAGGGATGGTGGCACTCTAAAAATAGGCTTTGGTGAACTACGCAAGAAGTAAATGTGTAAGCAGTCACAAGAATATTATAAATATACACCATAAAAAGATAGCGCTAATGAAAACATTAAACAAAAGCCAAAGTGTGACACAGGCTGCACCAAAAACACCATACTTTATCTACAGCTTGTAAAAAGGCTCAGTGGAATATCTCTTTAACAGAGTACAACTGTGTAGCTGATACATAAACGAGGAATACACTTGTGAAAACAAACATGGCCTGAACAGACGTCTGTTAAATAATATACTCTATACATAGCATTAATCATTTTGTAGCATGATAACCAGTACATACACATAAAATCAAACAGTGTATGATAGTGAATACTAGGAGCACATGAGCGCCGTAGCACGCTCCTGTGAAATGTCCCAATTGTAGACAAATGCAAAACTAAAATGTTAGTAGGTATGAGGAGCACTTAGTGCAGCCGCACGCTCCCGATTAATTCTCAAATGGTATAAACAGACAGTACCTGTGCAGCACAGAAAAAGCATCAAATTACTGCTTCCCGGTATTGGGACAAAGTTACCCTGAAAACCTCCTTCCTAGAGGTCTTTTCCAGGACCCTGTGTCCGGACCGTGTAATTACCACTAATACTGTGCCTTTACTTTTGACAAGTGTGATTCATCGCAGCAGCGATTTTGGCTCACCTCCTGCGTCCACTTGAGAGCACTTATTCCCACTCGTCTAATGCACATAGATCACATGGAGGGCTTGGTTCACCTTACACCATCAGCTCACAGATGAGCATCGATTGCAGAATTGATGATGCGTTTCGCCCCTCCCCTCAATGTGCCGTCTTTGGGGCTACGTCAGATAGCAATCTAGTTCCATCTCCTGGCTTAAAGGGACACTCAATCAAAATTAAACTTTCATTATTCAGATAGAGCATGCTATTTTAAACAACTTTCCAAATTACTTCATTTAACAAAATGTGCACAGTCTTTTTATATTTAAACTTTTTGAGTCACCAGTTCCTACTGAGCATGTACAAGAATAAGTGTGTATGAATTTGTGATTGGCTGATGGCTGTCACATGGTACAGGGGGAGTGGAAAAAGACATAACTTTTAAAATTGTCAGAAAAAAAATCTGCTACTCATTTTAAGTTCAGACTAAGTGCTATTGCATTGTCTTGTTATCTTGCATTTGTTGATTATGCAAATCTACTGTGTTGACTGGTCCTTTAAATAGCCCTTAGTTGTAACTTGCTTAGGAGGGTGGAGTGAAAGATTTCACTTACTCTGCTGCACAACATGACATTCAGTGAAGAGAAAAATATTTACAAAAGTACATAAAGCTTGTATACTTCTAAATATACTTTAACCTGCTAAGACAATATATATGAAAAATATATACAAAAATAGGATATTTAGGCAATCTCATGAAACACAAATTAGCAACATTATAAAAAATTGTTGCAAAATTTATTTGCCAGAGTTTATGTATCGCTACACCGTTGCCAAAGGGAAAAATACATGTTTGTATATAACTGATAACTGACACCACAGCAAAATACCCCACATTCAGTGGAGAAGGCTAGAAAGATGCAAGAACAAAAAACTTCCAGCTTCTCATTTAATCCCTTTGGTGAAAAAGTGTTTAAAACATACATCCATTTGGATTCTTTCTGAAGCAGAATTTTGTCACCTCCCCTCCTCCTGGCTTTAACCTGTTCAATGCCAATAACTGTTAAATCATCAGAATTTGATCCATGTTTCTCTGCAAAGTGTTTCCCTATGGGTCTATCTATAGTTTCATGTTTGATATCATACCTACTGTATGTTCTCTCACTCTATCTTTTAATTCCCTAGTCATTTTTCCGACGTAAAATAGCAGACATGAACAGGATAAAAGGTAGATCACCCCTGTGGAGTTGCAGTTAATACATTGTTTTATTTTAAAAACATATGTATATGTATATATATATATATATATATATATATATATATATATATATATATATATATATATATATGTATGTATGGAACGTTTTGGTTCGCATCATATGACTGCAATATACACATCTCCCACAGGGCTGACTACCTACCCTGGCCGACAGCTTGTTAGCCAATTTTTGGTGGGAGTAGCTCTTACATACTCACTATGGACAAGAGAGTCCTTTAGGCTTAATGCCCTTCTGGCTGTTATCTGTGGGTAATCAGAGATAATCCCATCTAAGGAATTATCTGCCTGTAAGAGATACCATTGTTTTGTAAAATTGTCGTGATCTTGTCCCAATGACTATTATACCTGGTGATGACCCTAACTGTGTCATCATCCTTTTTTTATTTTGTTGTAAACAGCATTTCTTGTCTAGAACTTTGCCTAGCTCTTGTCCAAGCTTTTTTCACCTGCCTATTAGAATAACCTCTTGCTTTAAACCTGAGTGCCATATCTTCAGCATTCCTTTTGAAAGTCGCTTCCGTAGAGCAGTTTCAAGAGGAACTGCTCTACGGTAGCGTCTTTCGAAAGGAATGCTGAAGATATGGCACTCAGGTTTAAAGCCAGAGGTTATTCTTAGGAAGTGCCCTATTGGTATAGCATCCTTGAGTGCCCTAGGGTGATGGCTCTCTGCATGTAAAAGACTATTAGTCGCTGTCTCCTTTCTAAAGACTTCAGTGACTAAGTTCTTTCTATATTTCCTTATTTTTAGGTCAAGAAAAGAAGTTTCCACGTCATTAATCTCACAAGTAAGATAGATATTAAGAGAATTCTCGTTAAGAAGTTTTACAAAGGTATTTACCTGATCAACAGTTCCCTCCCATAGGATGAACACATCATCCACATATCTCAGCCAGAGTACAACGTGTGCCTCCACCCACTCGCTCAACCTAGTGAAGACCTCATTCATCTCCCAGAATCCTAAATGAAGACACACTTAGGTGGGGGCACATGTGGCACCCATGGCTGTTCCTCTCTCTTGACAATACAATATACCATCAAAGACAAAGATGTTATTCATCAAAATAGACTCAAGCAGCTTCACTACATATTTGGTGTGATTCTTATAGTCTGTCCCTCTTGTTTCCAGATAGTATCTAGCAGCATTGAGACCCACTTGATGGGGTATAGAAGAGTAGAGTGACTCTACATCCAGGGTTACCAATAGTGTATTGTCTCCCACATTCACATTGTACAGCCTTTGCAAAACCTCATTAGTATCTCTGACATAGGAGGGCATGGCTGTCAGAAATGGTCTAAGAAAATCCACATATTTACTGACATTTTCCATAGGACCTCCTATGCCAGAGATTATAGGTCTGCCTGTAGGTTTCTCCAGATTTTTGTGCAGTTTTGGAATGCAATAGAATGTGGGAAGAACAGGATGCTTTTGTTACATAAATTGATGTCCACTACGGGTAATGAGTCCATCTCTCAGGCCCTCATTTAGAATGAACAGTAGTTCATTACAGCACTTATCGTATTCGGATTTGTTTACACAACTATATTGTTGAGGATCTAGTAGCTGTCTCATAACTTCCTTTGCATAATCCACTTTATCCATCAGGACGACATTGCCATCCTTGTTTGACAATTTGATGACAATGTCGTCTCTGTTTTTTTAGCTCATTTAGGGCTGTTCGTCCTATCCTAGTTATATTGTCCACTATTATTCCAGTGTTCCCAATTTTGTGTATATCTTTTTCAACAAATTTAACAAAACTTTGAATGCTGGGAACCAAGGATAGAGCAGGTATATAATTGGATTTATTGGAAAAATTTGATTTCAGTGGAAATCTCTCATCCTCTCCTACCACAACTTCCTCCTAGTCAGACAACAAGAGACCAGAACTGCTAATGTTTCTTTATCTGCCTCACTTTCTACAGGAGATTCTTTAATTTTTCTTTTATCTCTCCAGAGTTTTTTTAAGGACAAGTTTTCTAGCAAACAAATTTATGTCCTTAGTTACTTCAGATTTATTTAGACCTGAAGCAGGGCAAAATGTTAAGCCCTTTGATAAAACTTCAATATGGGCATTGTTAAGAGGAAAGGATGAGATATTAACAACAGTGAGTTTGTCTCCTGTGGGATGTTCCCCTAAAATAGATCTCACCTCTCCTGATTCCTTGTTGTCATGCGAGTGTAACCATGATTCCCTCTGAATCTCCTGTTATGCCTCTTCTCCCCCTCCCATAGCGAGTATCTTCTCTTATGGTATCTCCTCCCGCCTCTCCTTGTCCTTCGCCTAAAGGGACCTCTGAGTCCATAATAACTCTAATATTATTAGTGTTTCGATCAAAATCATTATCAGAATTATCAGTACCAGAGTTGTAAGACCCCCTGACTGCTGGTGGATTATGATAGACATAAATCCTCCTTTTCATTTGATCGTCCTGATCCCTCATCATCTTTCTACATTTTCTAAACTTGATTTCACAAGAAATCAAGATAAAGTGGGAGCTAGCTAGCCTTGAGAATTCTGTAAAGGAACAGCTAGTGTCTAGGGGACTAAGGATCAGGCTTGATCCTGGTGTAAATCTAAGAGGTACAGAGGCAGAAAACGAGTTCATAAAAAAATGGAATGCTATACTGACCAAATGTACAATTGAATTAATGGAACTTATGATTGAGGAAGATAAGATCAGGCTAGAAGCCAGTAAGATAGAAACAGTTAAAGCTTACGAAAAAGTAATCATTTTTGCCAATGACCCCCTTTTTGATAAACAGAATAAAGAAATCCAAAAGAGCATTGATAAACGCCACAGTTAAATCAAGTTTAGAAAACGTAGAAAGATGATGAGGGATCAGGATGATCAAAAGAAAAGGAGGATTTATGTCTATCGAAATCCACCAGCAGTCAGGGGGTCTTACGACTCCGGTACTGATAATTCTTATAATGATTTTGATCGAAACACTAATAATATTAGAGTTATTATGGACTCAGGGGTCCCTTTAGGTGAAGGACAAGGAGAGGTGGGAGAGGTACCATAAGAGAAGATACTCGCTATGGGAGGGGGAGAAGAGGCAGAAACAGGAGATTCAGAGGGAATCGTGGTTACACATGCATGACAACAAGGAATCAGGAGAGGCAAGATCTATTTTAGGTGAACATCCCACAGGAGATAAACTCACTGTTGTTAATCTCTCATCCTTTCCTCTTAACAATACACATATTGAAGTTCTATCAAAGGGCTTAACATTTTGCCCTGCTTCAGGTCTAGATAAATCTGAAGTAACTAAGGACATAAATTTGTTTGCTAGAAAACTTGTCCTTAAAAAAACTCTGGAGAGATAAAATAAAAATTAAAGAATCTCCTGTAGAAAGTGAGGCAGATAAAGAAACATTAGCAGTTCTGGTCTCTTTATTGTCTGACCAGGAGGAAGTTGTGGAAGGAGAGAAGTTGTGGAAGGAGAGGATGAGCGATTTCCAGTGAAATCAAATTTTTCCAATAAATTCAATAATATGCCTGCTCTATCCTTGCTTCCTAGCATTCAAGGTTTTGCTAAATGTTTTGAAAAGGATATATGCAAAACTGGGAACACTGGAATAATAGTGGACAATATAACTAGGATAGAACGAATAGCCCTAAATGAGCTAAAAAACAGAGACAACATTGTCATCAAATTGTCAGACAAGGGATGCAATGTCGCCCTGATGGATAAAGGGGATTATGCAAAGGAAGTTATGAGACAGCTACTAGATCCTCAACAATATAGTTGTGTAAACAAATCCAAATACAATAAGTCCTGTTCATTCTAAATGAGGACCTGAGAGATGGACTCATTACCCGTAGCAAACATCAATTTATGTAACAAAAGCATCCTGTTCTTCCCACATTCTATTGTATTCCAAAACAGCACAAAAATCTGGAGTAACCTCCAGACAGACCCATAGGCATAGGAGGTCCTATTGAAAATGTCAGTAAATATGTGGACTATTTTCTTAGACCATTTCTGATATCCATGCCCTCCTATGTAAGAGATACTAATGAGGTTTTGCAAAGGCTGTACAATGTGAATGTGGGAGACAATACACTATTGGTAACCCTGGATGTAGATTCACTCTACTCTTCTATACCCCATCAAGTGGGTCTCAATGCTTCTAGATACTATCTGGAAACAAGAGGGACAGACTATAAGAATCACACCAATTATGTAGTGAAGCTGCTTGAGTTTATCTTGATGAATAACATCTTTGTCTTTGATGGTAGATTGTATCGTCAAGAGAGAGGAACAGCCATGGGTGCCACGTGTTAGATGAATGAGGTCTTCACTAGGTTGAGCGAGTGGGTGGAGGCACATGTGGTACTCTGGCTGAGATATGTGGATGATGTGTTCATCCTATGGGAGGGAACTGTTGATTAGGTAAATACCTTTGTAAAACTTCTTAATGAGAATTCTCTTAATATCTATCTTACTTGTGAGATTAATGACGTGGAAACTTCCTTTCTTGACCTAAAAATAAGGAAATATAGAAAGAACTTAGTCACTGAGGTCTTTAGAAAGGAGACAGAGACTAATAGTCTCTTACATGCGAAAAGCCATCAGCCTAGGGCACTCAAGAATGCTATACCATTAGGGCAGTTCCTAAGACTCAAGAGGAACTGCTCTACGGAAGGGTCTTTCAAAAGGAATGCTGAAGATATGGCCTCAAGCCAGAGGTTATTCTAAAGGCAGGTGAAAAAAGCTTGGACAAGAGCTAGGCAAAGTTCAAGACAAGAAATGTTGTTTACAACAAAATCAAAAAAGGATGATGACACAGTTAGGGTCATCACAAGGTATAATAGTTATTGGGACAAGATCAGGACAATTTTACAAAAAAAAATGGTACATCTTAAAGGCAGATACTTCCTTAGATGGGATTATCTCTGATTGCCCACAGATAACAGCCAGAAGGGCATTAAGCCTAAAGGACTCTCTTGTCCATAGTGAGTATGTAAGAGCCACTCCCACCAAAAATGGGCTAACAAGCAGTCGGCCCTGGGTAGATAGTCAGCCCTGTGGGAGATGCGTATATTGCAGTCATATGGTGCAAACCAAAACGTTCCATATATATATATATATATATATATATATATATATATATATATATACATATACATATGTTTTTAAAATAAAACAATGGATTAACTGCAACTCCACAGGGGTGATCTACCTTTTATCTTGTTCATGTCCACTATTTTATGTTGGAAAAAAGACTAGGGGATTAAAAGATAGAGTTTGAGAACATAGGTATGATATCAAACATAAAAATATAGATAGCCCCATAGGGAGACACTTTGCAGAGAAAGATGGATCAAATTCTGATGATTTAACAGTTATTGGCATTGAACAGGTTAAACCCAGGAGGAGGGGAGGTAACATTGACAAAATCCTGCTTCAGAAAGAATCAAAATGGATGTATTTTTTAAATACTTTGTCACCAAAGGGTTTAAATTAGAAGCTGGAATTCGCAAGTTTTTTGTAACTTGCAGCAGCATCTTTGTAGCCTTCTCCTCTGAATGTGGGGTATTTTGCTGTGGTGTCAGTTATCTCCCATTGCCAATGGTGTAGCGATACATAAACTCTGGCAAATAAATTTTGCATCAATTTTTAACAATGTTGCAAATTTTTGTTTCATGAGATTTCCTAAATATCTTATTCTTTGTATATATTTTTTATATATATTGTCTTAGCAGGCTAAAGTATATTTAGAAGTATACAAGTGTTATGTACTTTTGTAAATATTTTTCTCTTCATTGAATGTCATGTTGTGCAGCAGAGTAAGTGACATTTTTAACTCCACCCTCCTAAGCAAGTTGCAACTAAGGGCTATTTAAGGCAAGAGATGGAACCAGACTGCTATCTGATGAAGCCCCAAAGACGGCACATTGAGGGGAGGGGCGAAACGCATCATCAATTCTGCAATCGATGCTCACCTGTGAGCTGATGGTGTGAGGTGAACCAAGCCCTCCATGTGATGTATGTGCATTAGGCGAGTGGGAATAAGTACTCGCAAGTGGACGCAGGAGGTGAGCCAAATCGTTGCTGCGATGAATCACACTTGTCAAAAGTAAAGGCACAGTATTAGTGGTAATTTACACGGTCCGGACACAGGCTCCTGAAAAAGACCTCTAGGAAGGAGGTTTTCAGGGTAACTTTGTCCCAATACCGAGAAGCAGTAATTTGATGCTTTTTCTGTGCTGCACAGGTACTGTCTGTTTATACCATTTGAGAATTAATCTGGAGCGTGCGGCTGCACTAAGTGCTCCTCATACCTACTAACATTTTAGTTTTGCATATGTCTACAATTGGAACATTTCACAGGAGCGTGCTACAGCGCTCATGTGCTCCTAGTATTCACTATCATACACTGTTTGCTTGATCTTATGTGTATGTACTGGTTATCATGCTACAAAATGATTAATGCTATGTATAGAGTATATTATTTAACAGACGTCTGTTCAGGCCAAGTTTGTTTTCACAAAGTGTATTCCTCATTTATGTATCAGCTACACAGTTGTACTCTGTTAAAGAGATATTCCACTGAGCCTTTTTACAAGCTGTAAATAAAGTATGTTGTTTTTGGTGCAGCCTGTGTCACACTTTGGCTTTTGTTTAATGTTTTCATTAGCGCTATCTTTTTATGGTGTATATATATATATATATATATATATATATATATATATATATATATATATATATAGTGATGTCGCGAACATAAAAATTTGGGTTTGTGAACGGCGAACGCGAACTTCCGCAACTGTTCGCGAACGGGCAAACCGCCATAAACTTCAATAGGCAGGTGAATTTTAAAACCCACAGGGACTCTTTCTGGCCATAATAGTGATGGAAAAGTTGTTTCAAGGGGACTAACACCGGGACTGTGGCATGCCGGAGGGGGATCCATGGCAAAACTCCCATGGAAATTGCATAGTTGATGCAGAGTCTGGTTTTAATCCATAAAGGGCATAAATCACCTAACATTCCTAAATTGTTTGGAATAACATGCTTTAAAACATCAGGTATGATGTTGTATCGATCAGGTAGTGTAAGGGTTACGCCTGCTTCACAGTGACAGACCAAACTCCCCGTTTAACGCACCGCACTGCATTATTCTAGGGCCAAAGGAAATCACAGCACCACAAACACGACGGCCCCTACGGGGTGGCCTGCCTCTGCCTGTCATTTTTTTTTCGATTAGTGGTACTATGCGTGCAAGCTACTGTGACAACAGATATGAGTGGAACTGTGCACTGGCAGAAGTTGGCAGAGTAGACGCTGTAGGCCTGACACACACGCTTGCAGGCAACTAACTGCTATTCAATGTATTACAGTCAAAATTGTATTTTTTTTTTTAAATGTACACTACTGTTACACCAGATATGAGTTGCACTGGTGTGACACTGTGCCCTGGCAGGCACTGAAACGCACACGTGTGAAGGAAACTGACTGCTATTATTTAACACAGTAAAAAAAGTGTTGTTTTTTTTAAATGTACACTACTGTTACACCAGAAATGAGTTGCACTGGGGTGACACTGTGCCCTGGCAGGCACTGAAACGCACACGTGTGAAGGAAACTGACTGCTATTATTTAACACAGTCAAAAAAGTGTTGTTTTTTTTAAATGTACACTACTGTTACACCAGATATGAGTGGTGGCACTGGGCAAGTGGGCACAGTATACGCTGTGAGCCTGACACACACGCTGGCAGGCAGGCAACTGCAATTAGATTACACAGGAAAAAAAAAAAAGCAGACTGATGTTCTAGCCCTAAAAAGGGCTTTTTGGGGTGCTGTCCTTACAGCAGAGATCAGATGAGTCCTTCAGGACTGTAGTGGAAACTGAATACACTAGCCTAGGTATCAATTCCCCTATTAAATCAGCAGCAGCTACACTGTCCCTCCTCTCTCTAAGAATGCAGCTTCCAAATGAATCTAAAATGGATGCTGTCCAGGAGGTAGGAGGATCTGGGAGGGAGGGTCTGCTGCTGATTGGCTGGAATGTGTCTGCTGACTGTGAGGTACAGGGTCAAAGTATTACTCAATGATGACGAATAGGGGGCGGATCGAACATCGCATATGTTCGCCCGCCGCGACGAACTTGAAAAAGCTGTGTTCGCCAGGAACTATTCGCCGGCAAACTATTCGCGACATCAGTATATATATATATATACATACACACACACACAAATATACAGGACTTGACATTTCCAGTGGTCCCGGAAGACTTCGAAATTGCAGCTGACGACGTAGAAATTTGACTTTTTCATATCTTTAACCCTCTAGACTAATAGCTTTTAACTCCTGACTAGTAAATCAAAGTGATATTTTTTCACCCCTGTATATATATATATATATATATATATATATATATATATACTGTATGTGTGTATTTTTATTTTACACCAGTCTTGATTGCTATTCTAGGGAGCCTCTCTTGAATCTTCCTCGCTATTAATGGCAGACGTACAGGTCTAAATCTCCTTGGTTCAGCTTGGTTTCACCTCATCAGCTTTCTGACAATCGTGCTGTAAAAACCTTTGGAGATAAAGTCTTGATAAATTAAAATGAATGTTTTGGCTATAACAGAGCTCAGCTCAGAAAGAAATCATGTAGGTACTGTCTGTGAAGCAGAAACATTATTTAAAGGGACATTAAAGTAAGTTTTATTACATTTTAAATATATTTTACAATTTTTGAATAAAACTACTTTCTTTTGTGATTGTGGAGGTGCTCATCTGTACACAGATAATTGTCCTTAGTGGCCAATAAGCTGAACATACCTAGGGACACAACATGTATTTCATTTGAGCTTGACTATTAGTTTAAATTGCTCTAATAGAACCATGAATATTTTTTAACATATTTAACTGACGCTTTTTCTTATGGATGGAATATTTTTAGATTTTTTTCCTCTAATTTATCAGGTCTCTGATTTATTTAAAAGAAGACCTTGCAATTACAAGATATTTCAGCAGCTTTGTGATAAATGAACGTAAAAAGAGAGTTTGAAAATGTTTTGAATACATTAGTTATGGTAAATGTCAGACTTTAAGAATGTTGCAGTGAAATATATATATATATATATATATATATATATATATATATATTACTGTACAAGCACAACCGCATATTTTTTGAAAGTGTATGTATGTATATATATATATATATATATTTAAAAAAAAATATATATAGACTAGTTGGTCAAGGTTGACTTTCTATCTGTATAAGGTATGTCCATCTAGGTACATACAATATGACCGTTCAAAAAATTAGGTGCAGATCCATAAATTGATTTGTATAATACGGTATAGGAAAAAGGATCATATACCTAGTGAGTCATAATATACCCACTTAAAAGACAGGGAAATCAGCATTTATAGAAAATACAGCCATTATACTCAAAATTCATGTTTATTAATAATAAAAAGGGATTAAGCTCACACTGTAAAAAAGCCCGGCATCAGAATGCCCTCTTTAGGAAATCTATATACAAAGTATCAATACATTAGATAAAGTAAGTAAAGAAAAAGAAAAGGAAATAGAAGGAAATAAAGTGAATTAATTTATCGTGTTAAAACAGACTAGTCACTAGGGGTTAATCAGACTGCAAGCTCACATAACATATAAATGCTATAACATATATCTTCGGTGTAAACAAGTGGCTGAGCCTCACAGTGTAGATCCCTACTGAACACAGAACCCCCCAATAGAAATGAGAGGTATAGCCTGGTCAGTATATGAAATGGGGATCTAAGTTGTTAGCGGTTATTTGCCAAACATATACATATTGTACATATTATAATGAACTAAACCATGCATGGTAGCTAAAGCGTGTTTGTGTCCTTAAATGTAATTGGACTTAATATAAAGGCCCTTGTATTATCTTGTAGCGTGCAATAGTTCACTTCTCAGTCCAAGTGATTCGGCATGTAGACATTCATAGCATACTTTTCTTGGTATCGCAACACTTTAGTATAGCGTAGCAGCACTTTCATGTCTCCGGATTAGATCTTATACATATTTCAACCAAGTGCATAAGTATACTAAACAGTTCCTTGTCTCAAAGTCGAGGCTTATATTCCCACTAGACATGCACGTTAATACAATTAGGAGTCTGATATGCACATTAGTGTAGCATAAGATGCAAGTCTTTGGGGGTCCATTTATCATTGTGCGGACGGACATGATACGCTATAGAGAACCATGTCCACCGCACATCACCGCACACCAGCAGTTCTTGTGGTGCAATACCGCCCACTGCAGATTTGCGGCCAATCGTCCGCTAGCAGGGGGTGTCAATCAACCCGATCGTATTCGATCGGGTTGATTTCTGTCCGCCGCCTCAGAGCAGATGGACAGGTTATTCAGCAGCGGTCTTTAGACCGCTGTTTCATAATTTGTGTTTCTGACGAGCCTGAAGGCTCGCCAGAAACACTGGGCATCAAGCTCCGTTCGGAGCTTGATACATAGACCCCTTTGTGTCAGAAATAAGGATTATATCCCGGCATCATGCATGTTAGTATAGAAAACTGTTCGTTGTTAGGGAATACAGCTCATAACTTTGCCATGGAACTCACGCTGCCAAGTTTCAAGCTGCGGAGGAGAGCGTGAGGTGATGGTATCTGCTTACAAGACACTGCCAAGGGTAAAAGGAACCGGCTCTGCTGATAGGCATCGTAGCTGGTGGATCCCGGGCAAGTAGCAAGTGCAGCTCGAATATTACACACGGTGTAGACCTATGGATAAGCTAAAGTTTACCATCACTTTAAGAGCTTGTTTGTTGCAAATGTTTTTCAGTGGCCAAACTCTAGTCACCAATTGACATATTTGGAAGAGCCAGTGAAGACTTGTTATTAGCATAGACACAACCAGCCACAGCATTGTTTTGCATTTGTTTATCTGGTCATCTCTGCTGAAACAAATTAAGGATCATTAAAGGGACAGTCTACAAAATAACCAACACAGTTATATTAATATACTTTTTGCCTCTGTGATTACCTTGCATCTAAGCATCTTCTGACAGCCCCCTGATCACATGACTATTTATTTATTATATATTGACTTGTATTTTAGCCATTTAGTGCTGTGTTGTACTGACTCTTAAATAACTCCACGGCGTGAACACAATGTTATCTATATATATATATGGCCCACATGAACTAGCAGTCTCCTGTTGTATATTAATATAACAATGTTTGTTGTGCAAAGTTGGGGAATGGGTAGTAAAGGCATTATCTGTCTTTTTAAACAATAACTATTTTAGTGTTGACTGTCCCTTAAAGAGAACTGGATTACATAATCAACAAATTAATAATAAAAAGACAATGCAAAATCTGTTTGTTTCAATTTCAAATGAGTAGAAGATTTTTTTATCTGAGAAATTTCAAATGTAGCTCCATTGTCCTTCCCTCTGCATCATGTGACAGCCATCAGCCAATCACATTACATATACATATATTCTATGAATTCTTGCACATGCTCAGTAGGAGCTGTTGCCTTTGAAACTGTGTATATAAAAATATTGTTCACATTTAGCTGATGGAAGTGAATTGGAAAGTTGTATAAATGTACGTGCCCTATATGAATCATGAAACTTTAATTTTGACTTTAGTGTACATATGACAGGGTTAGATTTGTGAAGTCTGACGTGCGCTTACAGTTGTCAGAACTAGAAAAGGGAAAAAATAATGAAGTTGCCTGCTTTGCTTGTAATTTAGATTTGAAAATTGTAGTTTTTCCAACACAGAGTGACTGTAGTGCATTAGTATCTGTAACTCATTTATATCTCTACATACTCAAAAAAAATCTTCTAAGGGTGATTTTGCTAACAAAATGACAATTTGAAAATCATTTAAAAAATATTTAAGTTCTTTGCAGGTCATTTTCAATGCACTGTGTAATTTTACATATATATATATATATATATATATATATATATATATATATATATATATATATATATATATATATATATATATATATATATATATATATATCATTCCCTTTAAGCTGGTGTTATAAATTGATGGGTAAATCATATTCTGCTTCAATCCCTCAATAATTGAGTCATCTCTGTTTGAAAATAGATTATTTAGTGAAGTTACATTATTTGAGGATTTTTTGCCTTCATGTTATTCCTTGTACTGTTAATATGCAGTTTTCTTTCTCATCTCTTTAGTGTCTGTATGTGGCAAAAAAATAAAGGGGTAAGTAATATGGAACATAGAATTTAACAGCAATTGGAGGAAAATTGCTTTGAGACTTTTCTTCCTAATTTTAAAGCCTTAAAAAAAATTGAAAAAACAAGTATCTGAAACAGTGTTTGCTTGATATAGAGTAATCCCTTACAGGCATGTTAATGCAATAACAGAATGCTGTAATTAATAAGATCAGTTTATTATTACTCTAATATTTTTTGATAATGAAGGGTTAAAGGAACAGTTAACACCTTGAGATTTTTATATTAAAGGTTTAATTATACACAGTAAACAAATGTTGCAATTTAATGCCATTATTTATTTTGCCCCTTTTCATGTAATTTATGTCTGAAAATGTGGCTTTTCTAATTATCAGAGCTTAAAAAATAAAATGTATGCTTAACTGATAAATTAATTTTTTTCATGGTGGCGAGAGTCCACCCATCACATGTGGGATTACATTTTAGCCCTATAAAAAAGAAAGAAAAAATAGCGACTGCACACCAAGTGGCTAAATTAAAATGTGCAACTTTTATTCACATCTCATAAAAAATATACATAGACAGGGAATATGGTATAATCTAAATTCCAGCCCACGGGGCAGAAGCAAAAAATGCAGAGAATACCAAGAATTATTAATCCCTCCCACTTCCCTGTACTCCTCAGTCAAACATATGGCCAAAGGTGAATAAAGGAAAGCAGAAAAAGACAAAGCAAGGTAAATGAAGTGCTATTTAGAACTGCCCCCAACTGAATGCCAAAACACGGGCTGGTCTTGTAGACTCTCACCACCATGACATTTTTTTTATTTATCAGGTAAAAATAAATGTTGTTTTCTTTCATAAGGTGGTGAGAGTCCACATGTGGGATCTGTCCTCAAGACAGCCTTGATCTTCAATTAGAGGCAGATTCCAAAGAGGAAAGCTGGACATTTGATCCAGATCTGGGTACCAAGTCCTGTGAGTCCAAGACAGAGAGTGAGCAGAATTATTGATGCTTGCCTGTGTTTGATCCAAGCTATGATCCTGGATAGAAAGGCAAATGGAGGGAATATGTAGATGAGACAAAATTAATACGAATTCCGATGGAGGTTCAAGTGATCAGGCAGAATACGTGGGAAGTTTCAGATTGAATGGAGATACCATCATATCAATTTCCATAAGGCCCCACCAACTCACACTCTGGTTGAACCTCTCCTGGTTCATAGATTTCTACCCTGGGTGGAGAACTTGACAACTGAGAAAGTCTGCTTTCTTATTGCTTATTCCTGAAATAGAACAGTGATCTTGTTCTGCTGCAAGATACCTCACTCATTGCCAGGGGACTTTAAAATCCTTTTTGCTGATTGATATATGCCACAGCCGTCACATTGACTGGTAGCCTTGCCTCCAGAAGAGAACAAACCCTTTGCACTCTTTGAGACTCCCAGACTGAGCCCCAACCTGACAAACTGGCATCTGTGGTGATGACTACCCAAGACCGAAGGAGAAAGTATTCTTCTTGACTCACTGACAGGAGATTCTGCTACCAAGAGAGAGACTGTCTTGTGTTGGGATCCAGAAAAATATTTTGCGATAGATTGTAATGTCTGTTCCACTGTCTGGGCATCTTAAAGTGAAGGTAAAGTTTTTGCAATTTGAAGACCTCATTAGATTTGCTAATATTACCTTAAGTTAATCGCTAAGTAATTTTCTCGATTGATTTTATATTTCTCCAAATATATATATATATATCTGTACCGTTACGATGACTCCTACCAAATACTATTTCATGTGTCTCTGACGTAAAGAGCAGTCGCACCCACTCTAAACATCTCTCAAAAGCGCGTTTGCGATGCTCAGTTGAACTGCGCATGCGCTAATTGGCAATCTCACTCTATTATGCGCATGTGTTAAGGGGCGAACTGATTCTCAAATGCTGATAATTCTGATCTTTGATTTTAATGTGAAAGTTAAGCGATGTGCTTGTCCATATCGGAGCGTTCTGTAAGCAGCCGATGACAAAGTGTTGGAATTTATAGACATCAACCAATGTGCATGCGCGAAACGGGAGCAAGCATGGATTCCTAGCTATAAGAGAAAGAGGGCGAATGACGTTGAGTGACGGCCGCCTAATGGCCATATTTTCATTTGGTTAAAAAAATGTGGCCAACATAGAAAACAAAACAAAAAAACGGTTGATTTACTCGAGCATCAGAAAATGTTTTACAATGGCAATAACTATACTTACAAGCCAAATTAGACAAATCGATGAATGAAAGTCATATTTATTTGGGAGATATTACTATATAAGAGATTGAAAACAAGGTAAGTTTACCCTCACTTTAACCCCTTAACGACCGAGGACGTGCAGGGTACGTCCTCAAAAAAAAGGCAGTTAACGCCTGAGAACGTACCCTGCACGTCCTCGGTGTGGAAAGCAGCTGGAAGCGATCCTGCTCACTTCCAGCTGCTTTCCGGTTATTGCAGTGATGCCTCGATATGGAGGCATCCTGCAATAACCGTTTTAAGCCATCCGGTGCAGAGAGAGCCACTCTGTGGCCCTCTCTGCACCGGAGATCGGTGGCTTATAGCGTTGGTGGGTGGGAGCCAGACCGGGAGGCGGGTGGCGGCCATCGATGGCCCTTCGTGATGTGGAGGGGGGCGGGATCATGGGCGGGGAGGCCAGGGGGCGCGCACTGACGTGCGCACGTGCACGGGAGGGCGGGGGCGGGCGCGTGCATGGGGAGGGAGCGGGTGGGAACCGCTACACTACAGAAAAAAATTGTAGGAAAATGATAAAAAATTGCATAAAATAAATAAATCAAATGAAAAAAATAAATCAGTTAGGTGGTGGGTGTTGGGCTGTGGGGAGGGGGAAGCTACACTACAGAAAAACCGGGTAAAAAATAAAATAAAACAATATTTTTTTGCAAACTGGATGGCCCCCAATAAGGCAGAGGGGAGGGTTAGAGAGCGGTTTTGGGGGGATCAGGGAGGTTGGGGGCTAAGGGGGGGATCCTACACAGTAGCATATGTAAATATGCTAAAAAAAATATTTTAGTACTTTTATTTTAGTACTGGCAGACTTTCTGCCAGTACTTAAGATGGCGGGGACAATTGTGGGGTGGGGGAGGGAAGGGAGCTGTTTGGGAGGGATCAGGGGGTGGGATGTGTCAGGTGGGAGGCTGATCTCTACACTAAAGCTAAAATTAACCCTGCAAGCTCCCTACAAACTCCCTAATTAACCCCTTCACTGCTAGCCATAATACACGTGTGAGGCGCAGCAGCATTTAGCGGTCTTCTAATTACCAGAAAGCAACGCCAAAGTCATATATGTCTGCTATTTCTGAACAAAGGAGATCCCAGAGAAGCATTTACAACCATTTGTGCCATAATTGCACAAGCTGTTTGTAAATCATTTTAGTGAGAAACCTAAAATTGTGAAAAATTTAACGTTTTTTTTTATTTGATCGCATTTGGCGGTGAAATGGTGGCATGAAATATACCAAAATTGGCCTAGATCAATACTTGGGGTTGTCTACTACACTACACTAAAGCTAAAATTAACCCTACAAGCTCCCTAAAAGCTCCCTAATTAACCCCTTAACTGCTGGGCATAATACACGTGTGGTGCGCAGTGGCATTTAGCGACCTTCTAATTACCAAAAAGCAACGCCAAAGCTATATATGTCTGCTATTTCTGAACAAAGGGGATCCCAGAGAAGAATTTACAACCATTTATGCCATAATTGCACAAGCTGTTTGTAAATAATTTCAGTGAGACACCGAAAGTTTGTGAAAAAATTTGTGAAAAAGTGAACGATTTTTTGTATTTGATCGCATTTGGCGGGGGAATGGTGGAATGAAATATACCAAAATTGGCCTAGATCAATACTTTGGGATGTCTACTAAAAAAAAATATATACATGTCAAGGGATATTCAGCGATTCCTGAAAGATATTAGTGTTCTAATGTAACTAGCGCTAATTTTGAAAAAAAAATGGTTTGGAAATAGCAAAGTGCTACTTGTATTTATGGCCCTATAACTTGCAAAAAAAGCAAAGAAGATGTAAACATTGGGTATTTCTAAACTCAGGACAAAATTTAGAAACTATTTAGCATGGGTGTTTTTGGTGGTTGTAGATATGTAACAGATTTTTGGGGTCAAAGTTAGAAAAAGTGTGTTTTTTTCCATTTTTCCTCATATTTTATAATTTATTTTATAGTAAATTATAAGATATGATGAAAATAATGGTATCTTTAGAAAGTCCATTTAATGGCGAGAAAAACGGTATATAATATGTGTGGGTACAGTAAATGAGTAAGAGGAAAATAACAGCTAAACACAAACACCGCAGAAATGTAAAAATAGCCTTGGTCCCAAACGGACAGAAAATGGAAAAGTGCTGTGGTCATTAAGGGGTTAAGTTGAAGAGGGCATACGTGGAATCTTGCAAAAGGAACTGCATTCAAAGCTGCCACTCTCACACACACTATCTACAATCACTGCACAACCTAAGGATGAAACCGAGCTTGTAACATTGTACAACCATTTTTAAACTTTTTTTTCTACCTTGTTCTGTAAGAGATAGACACACGGTCTGAGAATCTATCAAAAACCCTAGAAAAGCAACTTTTTTTCTGAGGAGATAAGGAACTCAATTGAGTATTTATCTTCAAGCCATGGTTGCAAAGAAATGTTAGAACCTTGTTAGTGTGGACCTCTGCCAAATGGAAAGATGGAGTCTGAATCAAAATGTGAAGGAGCCACCGCTATTCCCTGAGCTCCTATATCAGAACTTTTGTGAAGAATCTGGATAGCTGTTGCTGAAACAAAAGGAAGAGACACAAATTCAAAATCCTTGTCTAGAAAAGCAAACCAGAGAAATTTGTAGCAATCTTTGTGAATAAGGATGTGAAGCTAAAGCGTCCTTCAAGCTTTTGTGGTCATGAATTGATAATGTTGAAGCAAGGGTAAAATGGTTCTTAAGACAAAATACTACCAAAAATGTTATGCGCTTATGTACTGACCATGTAAATTATAATCAAATTATGATGAAACTGGTATTATAGTTATTTAAAAAGTCTTAAAATTTGAAACATTTGTATATATATATGAAAAAACACTAGCACACTGCTATGGATCTTGAATAGGGGAAAAATATGTTTCCCAAACACACCCAAAACACACCTAAAGAAAGGACACAGAGGGAATGTGGTAAAAACACTAGGTAATCGTTTCACAGTCCTGATATGCTTAGTCTGTTAAAGATATATGTCCATAAAACGTTCAACTCTCATAATAGAGATACCAGGAAAAACACAGACCACAGTACCTTAAAGTGTACTTCTAGTAATTCAATTTTTTTCCTCAATTTTGCAGCTGGTATCTTATATTTCCGTTCCTTCTTGGTTGATAGGATACTCCCAATCGATTAAGCTGAAACAAGTTTTGTTCTAAATTGTAGTGCCTCTGTAGTGCAGCCTTGTTCCAACCAGCAATTCCACCGGACTTGGCTCAGACGTAATCACATAGAACGAGAAAAAGAAAACAGGCGCACAGGGCACGATTCAAGTGTAAAAGTTTTATTACAATGTAACACGCACAAATAAAAATGCACTTACTAGAAAAAAGCAAATGTTTTGCATTGAATAAGAACTCATGGGATCTGCAGCTTCTGTTACACTGGCTAAAGATGGTCCGCCTTCTCACAACTCCAGTCAGACGGTTCAGGCAGTGGTATTCCGGATCCCCAACCTGAGCGCTTGACCAAACTGTGCAAACAGTCTTTTCTGCTCTCCCAAAGGTAATAAAAGCTGATAGCTGGCCTGACGCGTTTTCCCCAACTTCGGTCGGGCTTTTTCAAAGGCTTTATGATGTTTAAAAGGTGCCCTTTTGTTTTAAAGGCATACCGGCCAATCATAACGGAGGTGTGAAGTTGTTGGCCAATAGTAGGTGGGGGTGTGTAAATACATGTGCTAACCTGGATCGGGGATCGCTACATGAATTTTAGTACAGTGTCCGTAGTTAAAATGTCCAAATATACAAATCGTTACAAACATAATAAAATAACAACCTTGTTAAAAACATTTGATACTAAATACAACGATGAAAAATAAATTAATAAAAGATGTATATCATTTTAAAACTAACACTTGGTTTAAGACAATTGAGGTAATGGCATTAAGCATATTAACAAGCTACATTCTTTTAAAACCACAAAAACACAAATCATGCTTGGTGGAAAATACACAGAGGGCTCCATGTACGAAGCAGCGAAAGCTGCTCCGGAGCCTTTGCGGGGCAGGTTCGCATATGCGAGCCTGCTTCCCGCAATGTAAGAAGCAGCGGTCATTAGACCGCTGCTTCCTACACCCTACGCCACCTCTTAGGTGGCGAAGCAAAATCACCGAGAGCTCGCTCGCTCTCGGTGATTGACAGCCCCTTCAGTCGCGTGATTGGTCGCGCGACTGAAGGGGCGGGCATTACACACTCCGCTGAGTGTGTAATGATACATACGGGCAAGCGGATCAATAGATCCGCTGCCCGTGTGTAGCGGAGGCGGGCGGACAGCTTCGCGAGTTAAGAAGCTGTCCGCCCGCCTCTTAGTACATGGAGCCCAATGTGTTCATATGTTTGGGATTGTATGATTCTTTAATGCAAAAAATCTCATTTATGCTGCATTTGTACAGAAACTTGGGATTTTGTGCAAATATCGCTGGGGGGCAGTTCATATTTACTCGAGAAGCATTTTTAAAGTGCACATGACCCCAACTGTAGAAGGGAACAACACATACAGACTAATTCAATTGATAGTGATACCATGTAAAAAATACTCCTATTGCGTACTGCGGTTGCTGAAACAACGACAATATAAGAGAGTTAGCCATAAGTGGTGAAAATTAAAAACACTTCACTCTACTAATAAAAGATCCACTTAGAGTTGCTGAGTGCACAAGATATTAGAAGAAATCTTAAAGTGACACATCGATATTCCCAATATCTATTTTATGATTTTAAGGGAAACTTAGTACAAACGAAGAAAATTGATGTTAATATGATATTCGTAAAAACAATTTAGAGTTCTGCGTTAGCCGTCAAAACCAGCGTTAGGGGGTCCTAACGCTGGTTTTGGCCTACCGCTGGTATTTAGAGTGTTGTAGGTAAGGGTCTAACGCTCACTTTCCAGCCACGACTTTTCCATACCGCAAATCCCCTTACGTCAGTTGCGTATCCTATCTTTTCAATGGGATCTTTCTAATTCTGGTATTTGGCTGAAGTGAGCGTTAGAACTCTAACGACAAGACTCCAGCCGCAGAAAAAAGTCAGGAGTTAGGAGCTTTATGGGCTAACGCTGGTTTATAAAGCTCCTAACTACTGTGCTCTAAAGTACACTAACACCCATAAACTACCTATGTACCCCTAAACCGAGGTCCCCCCCACATTGCCGCCACTCTATTAAAATTTTTTAACCCCTAATCTGCCGACCGCACACTGCCGCAACCTACATTATCCCTATGAATCCCTAATCTGCTGCCCCTAACATCGCCGACCCCTATATTATATTTATTAACCCCTAATCTGCCCCCCCAACGTCGCCGCTACCTACCTACACTTATTAACCCCTAATCTGCTGACCGGACCTCACCGCTACTATAATAAATGTATTAAACCCTAAACCGCCTCACTCCCGCCTCAAAAACCCTATAATAAATAGTATTAACCCCTAATCTGTCCTCCCTAACATCGCTGACACCTAACTTCAAGTATTAACCCCTAATCTGCTGACCGGACCTCGCCGCTACTATAATAAATGTATTAACCCCTAAAGCTAAGTCTAACCCTAACCCTAACACTCCCCTAAGTTAAATAGAATTTAAATCTAAAAAAATAAAATAACTCTTATTAAATAAATTATTCCTATTTAAAGCTAAATACTTACCTGTAAAATAAACCCTAATATAGCTACAATATAAATAATAATTACATTGTAGCTATTTTAGGATTTATATTTATTTTACAGGCAACTTTGTATTTATTTTAACTAGGTACAATAGCTATTAAATAGTTAATAACTATTTAATAGCTACCTAGTTAAAATAATTACAAAATTACCTGTAAAATAAATCCTATCCTAAGTTACAATTAAACCTAACACTACACTATCAATAAATAAATTAAATAAACTACCTACAATTACCTACAATTAAATCAACTAAACTAAATTACAAAAACAAACAAACACTAAATTACAAAAAATAAAAAAAGATTACAAGAATTTTAAACTAATTACACCTACTCTAAAAAAATAACAAAGCCCCCCAAAATAAAAAAATGCCCTACCCTAATCTAAAATAAAAAGTTTACAACTCTTTTACCTTCCCAGCCCTTAAAAGGGCCTTTTGCGGGGCATGCCCCAAAGAAAACAGCTCTTTTGCCTGTAAAAAAACATACAATACCCCCCCAACATTACAACCCACCACCCACATACCCCTAATCTAACCCAAACCCCCCTTAAAAAACCTAACACTAAGCCCCTGAAGATCTTCCTACCTTGTCTTCACCACGCCGGGTATCACCGATCCGTCCAGAAGAGGCTCCAAAGTCTTCATCCTATCCGTCAAGAAGAGGTCCAGAAGAGGCTCCAAAGTCTTCATCCTATCCGGCAAGAAGAGGAGATCCGGACCGGCAAACATCTTCATCCAAGCGGCATCTTCTATCATCATCCATCCGACGAGGAGCGGCTCCATCTTCTAGACCTCCGGCGCAGATCCATCCTCTTCTAACGACGTCCTAAGTCCGAATGAAGGTTCCTTTAAATGACATCATCCAAGATGGCGTCCATCGAATTCCGATTGGCTGATAGGATTCTATCAGCCAATCGGAATTAAGGTAGGAAAAATCTGATTGGCTGATTGAATCAGCCAATCAGATTCAAGTTCAATCGGATTGGCTGATCCAATCAGCCAATCAGATTGAGCTCGCATTCTATTGGCTGATCGGAATCAGTGTACAGAAGTTACCACTATGTATTAAAATCATGCAACTAGTTTCTTCAGGCATCTCACTTGACTGAGAGCCAGTTCTTTGCGGTTGGAGGAAACGCCCCAGACGGAGGCGTGTGGGAGCCCAAGAGCAGTGAGCTGGGACACTGAGAGATCCCAGTAGGTGTCACTAAGCCTGAGTGAGTGCTGCCACACTTGTGAGTACCGGTCTATTGCTATTGTATATATGTATACAGTCTGTACTATATCATACTAGGAGGCGCCCTTCTGTGTTTGTTTGCACTATTAATTAACCTACCCTAACTATTATACTAAAATTACATTAAACTAGCAATTAAATTAACTATATTACATATTAAAAAACTCTAACCCTACTCAAATTATTTAAATCTACTATTAAACCTTATTACAAATTAATAAATTATAAAAAAAAATAAACGCTAAGTTACAAAAAATAAAAAACACTAAATTATGAGAAAAAAAAACACAGTATCAAAAATAAAAACGAATTACACCTAATCTAATAGCCCTATAAAAATAAAAAATCCCCCCCCAAAATAAAAAAAAACCCTAGCCTACAATAAACTATCAATGGCCCTTAAAAGGGCCTTTTGTGGCGCATTGCCCCAAAGAAATCAGCTCTTTTACCTGTAAAAAAAACTACTGTATGTCGTGTCACAGTCAAGCCTCACTATTTCAAAGCTGAAGAGGTCGTCTCTCATTTTTGCAACAATTGCAGCACTAATGGTTGTGCCAATACTGCTACTTAATATCGGTAAACAGAATCATACTTATGGTCTCAGTCCATCCAGTGATAATGATTGATTAAAATTCCTGAAATCCCAATAGCACTGACAGCTCCTCCTCACTCATGGTGGTAATGAATATGACACCAAAACTCTAACTTGCAAAATGATTCCAGTATTGAGAAGAAATAGATTAAATAACAAGTTAACCTGATGAAACAGAAATGCTGTGAGAGAGCCGTGAAAAGTTGAACGGCATTTTAAAGGGACATTACACCCACATTTTTTCTTACATGATTTAGATAGAACATGCAATTTTAAACAACTTTCTAATTTACTTCTATTATCTAATTTGCTTCATTCTCTTGATATTCTTTGCTGAATAGCATATCTAGATATGCTCAGTAGCTGCTGATTGGTGCCTGCACATAGATTCCTCATGTGATTGGCTCATCTATGTGCATTGCTATTTCTTTAACAAAGGATGTCTAAAAAATAAAGCATATTAGATAATAGAAGTAAATTGGAAAGTTGTTTAAAATCGAATTCTCTATCTGAATCACGAAATACATTTTTTGGGTTTAGTGTCCCTTTAAGATTAAAAGTTGTCCTTGTTTTAATTTCAACATGTGGTGTGAGCAGCCTGTTTTTTTGCAACTTTATACATTTGGTGCTGTTGTCTCTGCGCTGGGCTGGTTGAAGTCATCCTGTCAGTGGCGTCACTAGAGGGGTGCGGGCCGCACCTGGATGACACCCTCCAGAGGGTGACACCAAAAAAATTTTTTTTTATTTTTTTTTAATTTTATTGAAATTCAAAGAAATACAAAGTTGAGATGCATAGATTTTTTTTTTGTTAGAGGGGCTGGCATTTGTGAACATTGGTGGGACTGGGGAAGTTGTAGACACACAATTTTTTTGCCCCTTGAGCCAGTACTGCAATTTCAACAAATAGTTTTCCCAGCTGCTTTTGCTTGTTTGTACTTTGCTTCTCCCCTGCCCAATTTCTCTATGAATGTTGTGGGCGTGCCGTGGGGCTTGCAAAGTTGCCTGCCTATCTGTGCTCACTGCTCAGTGACATGTGGAGCAGTGGAGTCACTCACTGCTGTGCTGTCTCTCTAAACGGGAACTGGGAAATCGTGAGGGGGATGCTTGGCACCTGACCGCATGACTGTTTGACACTGTCTCTAAAGTGAAGGAGCCACGTATGATGCCCACCAGACCTTTACGGTTACGGTACACTAAGTGCACACTGAACAGGTAGGAGGGCGGGTGGGGGTGTGGGGGTGAGCAGAGTGCAGAGGTGATTGGCCATAAGAAGCGGTAGGCACGCGGCCCGGGGCTGTGCACTGACAGACTTGGAACAGAGTCAGAGAGCAGAATTTTCATAGTTTGCGCGCCTAAACCTTTTCTTCAGTGATTTATTTTAGAGTGCTCTGTTTTTCTTTCATTTGATGCTCTGCTGAGCCAGGGAGCAGCTCTAAAGCATGAGCTTTAAAATTAATGCAGTGCAGTTTACATATTTTGTATGTGTGTGTCAGTGTTTTTGTGTGTGTGTTTTTGTGTGTGTGTCTGAGTGTGTTTCCGAGTCTTTGTGTGTGCATTTGAGTATGTTTTTAAGTGTGTCTGAGCGTTTGTATGTGTGTGTGCCTGTGTTTTTGTGTGTTTCTGCTTTCTGGGGGGGGGAGTGACACCATAACTTACCGAACCGGTTGACACCAACCCTAGTGACGCCACGGCATCCTGTCTCCACGTGATCCTGTGTATCAGTCACCTGAGAGGTGCTTTATTCTTGTTAGGTGGGATCAGACTGATATACTTCAGAAAGTTTTCCTCTGTGAAAAGCACAATTCGGCTAAAAGAAGCTACTTCCAAGTGGTAACTCGCCATAGAACAAGCTACTGAGCTGTTGTGCGTTCCTGGCAGACGGCTTCTCTTTCTGTATATATTTGTATAATGACCCTGGAGAAAGTCTCCCAAAGGTTGATAAAGAAATCAGACGTGGCCTCCGTGCCCAATATGCGTATAGGGATATGGCTGCATCACACTGATGAGGCCCAAAGTAGACTGAAACGATTGACTGGGGTTGCCATTTCCCTTGTTCAGAGAATAATTGCCTGGTATTTTAGGGCTTGTCTGACCTTGCAGGCGGGATCAGACTTATATACTTTGGGAAAGTTTTCCTCTGTGAATAGCACAATTGGGCTAAAAGAAGCTTCTCCCAGATGATAACCAGCCATAGAACAAGCCACTGAGCTATTTTTCATTACTGGCAGATGGCTTCTCTTTATGTTTATATTTCACCTATTTCTTCATAATATTGGAATCATTTTGGAAGTTAATGCACAATTTATGCTCCCTTCTGCTTGCTTTATTTCTTCAGTCTCTCCTTTTTACTTTATTTATTTTAATTAATTAGTTCTGTAGTGTTTTGAAGGCATTTTTTTGGATGCTAGTATCCATAACAATGGAACTTGTTTTATGTGACAACTGAACGGTTGCCAGACAGATTCTGCTCCATTATGATAAGGAAGGGTGACTTCCAAATTGAGGCTTTTTGAATTGCATGCAGTTCATTTGTGATGATGGGATGAATTTTTACCAAAAGAGTTTACTTTCACAAATGTGTTTTTTCCTTTGTGTTAAACAATTTAGTTTCTCAAAATCCTGCATTGTCTACTGTTTGACATCCAGTTTACATGCTTTTTCATTATGTTTTAACAGCTGGCGAAAAACTGTCATTTTTCCCTTCGTTTTGATTATGCAAGATGTAATTGGTTTTGTGTAGCACTTTTTTAGTGGGTGGAACTGATATTTGCATATGTAAATGTATTAAATATACATATATATAGGATTACCCCATACAGCTAACAAAATCTATAGAAACTGAGACAAACCAGAAATCCCGACCTCATAGAGAAATAGACTTTAGCAATCCTGTTATTACAATGCCCTTTTTTATTCCATACTCACATTTTTTGGATTGTAAAGTACAATATTCTTGACCTTAGCAACAGGGTTTCTGTTGGCAATTGCATCTTCGTCATCAGAACTTATGTATTTGCAATTGTTTGTTTTAAACCGCAATCTTATTACAGTTGTAGAAATGCACAAAAGAGAAAGGAAAACTCACATTTTTTGGATTGTAAAGTACAATATTCTTGACCTTAGCAACAGGGTTTCTGTTGCCAATTGCATCTTCGTCATCAGAACTTATGTATTTGCAATTGTTTGTTTTAAACCGCAATCTTATTACAGTTGTAGAAATGCACAAAAGAGAAAGGAAAACCTGTGAGGTTTGGAAAACATGTTCTCTGCCCAGTGAGAGTGAAGTTTGGAAAACCCGTTCTCTACAGTGAGAGTGAAGTTTGGAAAACCCGTTCTCTACAGTGAGAGTGAAGTTTGGAAAACCCATTCTCTACAGTGAGAGTGAAGTTTGGAAAACCCGTTCTCTACAATGAGAGTGAAGTTTGGAAAACCTGTTCTCTACAGCGAGAGTGAGGTTTGGAAAAACTTTTCTCTACAGTGAGAGTGAGGTTTGGAAGACACGTTGTCTAAAGTGAGAGTGAGGTTTGGAGAACCCTTTCTCTACAGTGAGAGTGAGGTTTGGAGAACCCTTTCTCTACAGTGAGAGGGAGGTTTGGAAAAACTGTTCTCTACAGCGAGAGTGAGGTTTGGAAAAACTGTTCTCTACAGTGAGAGTGAGGTTTGAAAAACACGTTGTCTAAAGTGAGAGTGAGGTTTGGAGAACCCTTTCTCTACAGTGAGAGTGAGGTTTGGAGAACCCTTTATCTACAGTGTGAGGGAGGTTTGGAAAACCCGTTCTCCACAGTGAGAGTGATGTATTGGAAACACTATCTGTAAAGTAAGTTTTAAAAACAATTCTGTTTATATAGTGAGCAATGCAACTTTGTACTATCTTTAAAACCTTCTCACTTAGATGTTTCCTGATTTAGCGTTTTGTTACCATTGAGAAATGTAGCTGTAAGCTACTGAAGCTAAAAGTAGTTTACGGCTCAATTTTAGTGCCAGGCTTCCATTGAAATATTTTGCACAGTGCGTGCAGTTGGTCTTTCGCATCTGTTAGCTAAAAAAAGTGTATTGTGAATTTTGAGCGAACTTCATCTGCATACAGTTGGTGAGACAAATCAGTGATACAGCTTGTTTAAAATGCTTACAAATTTTCACGAGACTTGTGAGAAAGTTTCAGACATACATTGGGAACTCCCCTGTTCAGCCCAGTAAAATGCCTTGTCCCTCCCACTTTCAGAAAGTGTCAGTTTTAGTTTGCAATGCAGCAAATTCAAGGTACAATGTAATTTGTAAAAGCTACAGAGAAATGTACAAAGTTATTGAAGTAACACAGAAACTTTCAAAGTATTATCAGAATTTGTAAAACCACTGATAGATCAAATTTTAAATGTATTAAAATATAAATGAGAAAGTGCAAATCTTAAAAGACCATTACATACATAAGAAATGCATGATAACAAGACAATGTAATTGCACTTAGGGGTAGATTTAACAATAGTCAAGAAGACATGATTCACTGTAGCTCTCGGCATTTAACATTGTACAAGCATTTCTGGTGAAATGCTTGTGCAATGCTGCCCCATGCTCACTGGCGGCCAATCGGCCGCTAGCAGGGGCCTGCAATCATCATGATTGGATCAGGGTGATTTTAGTTTAGGAAACTTAAAATACTTACCTTTCTTTATGGAAAAAAGACCAGCAATCCTCCTCCCACTTCTCCTGCTGTAGTTAGCACAGCGATGACGACCTCTGTTTTCTCCAATCGTTATGTGCCCCCTTTGGCGTCCAGCTCAAGGGGCCACACAATGTTTGGAGGAAGCTGGATTCATCATTGCTGTGCTAACTACAGAAGGCGCTATGGGTGGAGGATCACCGGTCTGTTTTCCATAAAGAAGGGTAAGTATTTTAAAAAAGAAGCTCAATTGTAAAGTTTAATGAATGAAAGTGCCCCAGTTTTTAAGTATTTTTAGATACCGGGCACTTATTCATTAAACTTTACAATCCCTTTAAATTCAATAATACTGAAAGGACACAATCTGAAGTGTAAAGCAATATAAAATACAATGCGCAAAGTGTGAGTGTAACAAAACTCTCATATCATGAAGTGCTATACAGGGAGTGCAGAATTATTAGGCAAGTTGTATTTTTGAGGATTAATTTTATTATTGAACAACAACCATGTTCTCAATGAACCCAAAAACTCATTAATATCAAAGCTGAATAGTTTTGGAAGTAGTTTTTAGTTTGTTTTTAGTTATAGCTATTTTAGGGGGATATCTGTGTGTGCAGGTGACTATTGCTGTGCATAATTATTAGGCAACTTAACAAAAAACAAATATATACCCATTTCAATTATTTATTTTTACCAGTGAAACCAATATAACATCTCAACATTCACAAATATACATTTCTGACATTCAAAAACAAAACAAAAACAAATCAGTGACCAATATAGCCACCTTTCTTTGCAAGGACACTCAAAAGCCTGCCATCCATGGATTCTGTCAGTGTTTTGATCTGTTCACCATCAACATTGCGTGCAGCAGCAACCACAGCCTCCCAGACACTGTTCAGAGAGGTGTACTCTTTTCCCTCCTTGTAAATCTCACATTTGATGATGGACCACAGGTTCTCAATGGGGTTCAGATCAGGTGAACAAGGAGGCCATGTCATTAGATTTTCTTCTTTTATACCCTTTCTTGCCAGCCACGCTGTGGAGTACTTGGACGCTTGTGATGGAGCATTGTCCTGCATGAAAATCATGTTTTTCTTGAAGGATGCAGACTTCTTCCTGTACCACTGCTTGAAGAATGTGTCTTCCAGAAACTGGCAGTAGGACTGGGAGTTGAGCTTGACTCCATCCTCAACCCGAAAAGGCCCCACAAGCTCATCTTTGATGATACCAGCCCAAACCAGTACTCCACCTCCACCTTGCTGGCGTCTGAGTCGGACTGGAGCTCTCTGCCCTTTACCAATCCAGCCACGGGCCCATCCATCTGGCCCATCAAGACTCACTTTCATTTCATCAGTCCATAAAACCTTAGAAAAATCAGTCTTGAGATATTTCTTGGCCCAGTCTTGACGTTTCAGCTTGTGTGTCTTGTTCAGTGGTGGTCGTCTTTCAGCCTTTCTTACCTTGGCCATGTCTCTGAGTATTGCACACCTTGTACTTTTGGGCACTCCAGTGATGTTGCAGCTCTGAAATATGGCCAAACTGGTGGCAAGTGGCATCTTGGCAGCTGCACACTTGACTTTTCTCAGTTCATGGGCAGTTATTTTGCGCCTTGGTTTTTCCACACGCTTCTTGCGACCCTGTTGACTATTTTGAATGAAACGCTTGATTGTTCAATGATCACGCTTCAGAAGCTTTGCAATTTTAAGAGTGCTGCATCCCTCTGCAAGATATCTCACTATTTTTGACTTTTCTGAGCCTGTCAAGTCCTTCTTTTGACCCATTTTGCCAAAGGAAAGGAAGTTGCCTAATAATTATGCACACCTGATATAGGGTGTTGATGTCATTAGACCACACCCCTTCTCATTACAGAGATGCACATCACCTAATATGCTTAATTGGTAGTAGGCTTTCGAGCCTATACAGCTTGGAGTAAGACAACATGCATAAAGAGGATGATGTGGTCAAAATACTCATTTGCCTAATAATTCTGCACTCCCTGTATTGCACTGGGTCTCTGCTTCACATACATAAATGAGAGAAATCTCACAGTGCTGGAGAGTTCTGTCCTTTTTTCTTTTGAAAATTCAGTGAGTTCAGCCTTTGTGAAGTCTGAACTACAATTTTGCTCCAACTGGAGAATCTTTGAATATCAGGGTCTCAGAGTTAAATGGAAAAAATTAACACTATGGCAGACGATAATTCATTAAGGGCAGCTATGTAAACGCAGCCATAGAGGCAACCATTTGTGCAATAATAAAATTCTGTAATGCATTGGGGCATTTTCTTGGCATCCTAAATCCAGTGACTACAATACAGCCCTACAACACAATTTGTTATGTCCCACTTTTGAGATTTAGCAATGCTTGCATTCCGTCATAGGGGCCATCTGATCTGCACATCAACCAGCACATGTCTAGTAGACATTACAGTAAATCATTTGAGTCCATATCCACATTAGCTGTAACCCTAGCCCTAATTCTAACAGTAGCTGTAACCATAGCTCTAATCCTAACATTAGCTCTAACCCTAGCCCTAATCCTAACATTAGTGTAACCCTAGCCCTAATCCTAAAATTAGAGTAACCCTAGCCCTAATCCTAACAATAACTGTGACCCTAGCCCTAGTCCTAAAAGTAGCTGTAACCCTAGCCCTAATCCTAACATTAGCTGTAACCATAGCCCTAATCCTAACATTAGCTGTAACCCTAGCCCTAATCCTAACATTAGCTGAAACCATAGCCCTAATCCTAACAGTAGCTTTAACCCTAGCCCTAATCCTTACAATAGCAGTAACCCTAGCCCTAATCCTTACAATAGCAGTAACCCTAGATCTAATCCTAACATTAGCGATAACCCTAGCCCTAATCCTTACAATAGCAGTAACCCTAGACCTAATCCTAACATTAGCGATAACCCTAGCCCTAATCCTAATAGTATCAGTCATAGGGGCCATCTGATCTGCACATCAACCAGCACAAGTCTAGTAGACATTACAGTAAATCATTTGATTCCATAATACTCCTCTAGTCCTCCCCTTTACATCACACTGAATATGCAGTTTACAGACTTATTAATGCATCTAATAATATTTTGGGAAATAACTTGTTTATACCTCCCAATATTCTGAAATATTAAAGGGGGGAAGAGTTAGGCTGTTCTGGGACATGGTTATGTTTTTTATGTGGAAACATTAGGTTGTTCTGGGGTTGGGTTATGCTTTCAGTTATGGTTTTCTTGCCCACATCCTAATTCAAATATTAATTTGAAATATATACTGCTCAGTCAGAAATAATCCTATCCTTTTCAGATATACATTTATTGATGTGAATTGTCTCTATTTCATGATGTCTAATGGTCTCCAGCAGTATGTATGGTCCTTTACATTTTGAGGATACAATGTTTATGTTTTATGATTCTGTATTATTTGAAAAACCTAATAAAAATTATTTAATAATAAAAAAAAAATATTAGTCCTAACCCTACCCCTAGCCCTAATCTCAATAATAGTCCTAACTCCTAGCCCTAGCATTAACCTAACACATACACAACCCCAATACTATCCATAATCCCAATACTATTCTCATCTTTAGCTCTAATCCCAAAACAAGGCCTAACATTAGCCCCAATACTAATAATATTATCTTTAATCCTAAAACTATCCCTAAAACTTACATTAGCCATAATCCTAATACTAGCCCTAACCCTCAAATTAGAAGTAATCCTAACATTAGCCCAGACCCTACCATTAATGATAATCCCAAATGAAGCACTCACCATAACAGTACCCTAACACTAGCCATAATCTCAATAATCGTCCTAACTCTAACACTAGCCATAATTCCAATACTAGCCCTAAACCCTAAAACTAGCCATAATTACAATACTAGCCCTAACCCTTACACTAGCCATAATTCAAACAGTAGCCGTAACCCTTACCCTAATCCTAACAGTAGCTGTAACCCGAATCCTAACATTAGCCATACCCCTAGCCCTAATCCTAACAGTAGCTGTAATCCTAGCCCTAATTCTAACATTAGCCATAGCCCAAATCTTAACAGTAGCCATAACTCTAGCCATAATCCTAACATTAGCTGTAGCCTTAAACCTAACAGTAGCTGTAATGCTAGCCCTAATTCTAACATTAGCCATAACTCTAGCCTTAATCCTAACAGAAGCCATAACCCTAGACGTAATCCTAATAGTAGCCGTAAATCTAACCTTAAACCTAAAAGCAGCCATAATCCTAGCCCTAAACCTAACAGTAGCATAACCCTTACCCTAGCCCTAATCCTAACATTAGCATAACCCTAGCCCTAATCCTAATAGTACCCATAACCCTAGCCCAAATCCTAACAGTAGCCACAACAATAACCCTAATCCTAACATTCTCCATAACCCTAGCCCTAATCCTAATAGTAGTTGTAACCCTAGCCCTAATCCTAACATTAGCTGTAACATTAGCCCTAATCCTTACAGTAGCTGTAACCCTAGCCCTAATCCTCACATTAGCTGTAACACTAGCCCTAATCCTAACAGTAGCTGTAACCATAACCCTAATCCTAACATTAGCTGTAACTCTAGCCCTAATCTTAACTTTAGCATAACCCTAGCCCTAATCCTAACAGTAGCTGTAACTCTAGCCCTAATCCTAACATTAGCTGTAACCCTAGCCCTAATCCTAACAGTAGCTGTAAACCTAGCCCTAATCCTAACAGTAGCTGTAATTCTAGCCCTAATCCTAACAGTAGCTGTAACTCTAGCCTTAATCCTAATAATAGCCATAACCCTAGCCCTAATCCTAACACTAGCTGTAAACCCTAGCCCTGATATTAACATTAGCTGTAACCCTAGCCCTAATCCTAACATTAGCTGTAACCCTAGCCCTAATCTTAATAGTAACTGTAACCCTAGCCCTAATCCTAACAGTAGCTGTAACCCTAGCCCTACTCCTAACAGTAGCTGTTACCCTAGGCCTAATCCTAATAGTAGCTGTAACCCTAGCCCTAATACTTACATTAGCTGCACTGCTAGCCCTAATCCTAACATTAACTGTAACCCTAATCCTAAAAATATCTGTAACTCTAGACCTAATCCTAACAGTAGCTGTAACCCTAGCCCTACTCCAAACAGTAGCTGTAACCCTAGGCCTAATCCTAATAGTAGCTGTAACCCTAGCCCTAATCCTTACATTAGCTGCACTGCTAGCCCTAATCCTAACATTAGCTGTAACCCTAATCCTAAAAATATCTGTAACTCTAGACCTAATACTAACAGTAGCTGTAACCCTAGCCCTAATCCTAACAGTAGCTGTAACTCTAGCCCTAATCCTAATACTAGCCGTAACCCTAGCACTGATAATAACATTAGCTGTAACCCTAGCCCTAATCCTAACATTAGCTGTAACCCTAGCCCTAATCTTAATAGTAGCTGTAACCCTAGCCCTAATTCTAACAGTAGCTGTAACCCTAGCCCTAATCCTAATAGTAGCTGTAACCCTAGGCCTAATCCTAATAGTAGCTGTAACCCTAGCCCTAATCCTAACATTAGCTGTAACCCTAATCCGATTCCTAACAATACCTGTAACTCTAGCCCTAATCCTAATACTAGCCATAACCCTAGCACTGATAATAACATTAGCTGTAACCCTAGCCCTAATCCTAACATTAGCTGTAACCCTAGCCCTAATCTTAATAGTAGCTGTAACCCTAGCCCTAATTCTAACAGTAGCTGTAACCCTAGCCCTAATCCTAATAGTAGCTGTAACCCTAGGCCTAATCCTAATAGTAGCTGTAACCCTAGCCCTAATCCTAACATTAACTGTAACCCTAATCCGATTCTTAACAATACCTGTAACTCTAGACCTAATCCTAACATTAGCTGTTACCCTAGCCCCAATCCTAACAGTAGCTGTAACCCTAGCCCTAATCCTAAAAGTAGCTGTATCCCTAGCCCTAATCCTATCAATAGTTGTAACCATAGCCCTAATCCTAACAGTAGCTGTTACCCTAACAGTAGATGTACCCCTATCCTAATCCTAGCATTAGCTGTAACCCTAGCCCTAATCCTAACTTTAGCGTAACCCTAGCCATATTCCTAACAGTAGCTGTAACAGTACCTGTAACCCTATCCTAATCCTAACATTATTTTAAACCTAGCCCTAATCCTAACAGTTACTGTAACCTAGCCCTTATCCTAATAGTACCTTAACCCTAGCCCTAATCCTAACAGCATAACCGTAGCCCTAATTCTGACATTAGCTGTAACCCTAGCCCTAATCCTAACATTAGCATAACCCTAGCCCTAATCCTAACAGTAGCTGTAACTCTAGCCCTAATCCTAACATTAGCAGTAACCCTAGCCCTAATTTAAACAATAGCTGTAATCCTAGCCCTAATCCTAAAATTAGTGTATCCCTAGCCCTATTCCTAACAGTAGCTGTACCCCTAGCCCTAATCCTATCAGTAGCTGTAACCCTAACCCTAATCCTAACAGGTGAGCAGTGATCAAGTGCGCATGTGCACAAAACACGTCTGCGCTGTGTACCTGTTCATCAAACTCTTTTTTGTACTGACTGTTATGTTTTTACTCTTGGAATAAACTTTTGGATTTTACCTATATGTCCATAGTTTTAGAGAGCTTTCTTTCTTGGATGCACAATAATTCTAACATTAGCTGTAACCCAAATCCCCCCCCCCCCCAATCCTAACAGTAGCTGTAACCCTAGCCCTAATCCTAAAAGTAGCTGTAACTCTAGCCCTAATCCTAACAGTAGCTGTAACCCTAGCCCTAATGCTAAAAGTAGCTGTAACTCTAGCCCTAATCCTAACAGTAGCTGTAATCCTAGCCCTAATCTTAACAGTAGCTGTAACCCTAGCCCTAATCCTAATATTAGCGTAACCCTAGCCCTAATCCTAGCAGTAGCTGTAACTCTAGCCCTGATCCTAACATTAGCTACACCCCTAGCCCTAATCTTAACATTAACTGTAACCCTAGCCCTAATCCTAACAGTAGCTGTAACCATAGCCCAATTTCTAACATTATCTGTTACCTGAGCCCGAATCCTAACATTAGTGTAACCCTAGCCCTAATCCTAACAGTAGCAGTAACCATAGCACTGATCCTAACATTAGCTGTTAATTTAGCCCTACTCCTAACATTAGCTGTAACCCTATCCTAATATTAGTGTAACCCTAGCCCTAATCCTAACAGTAGCTGTAACTGAAGCCCTAATCCTGACATTAACCGTGACCCTAGCCCTAATCCTGACATTATCTGTATCCCTAGACCACACTCTAGCACTAACACTAGCACTAACTCACCTGAATACCTCCTTACATTCTGTTTGCAATATGGCCGTTTAGATCATTTGGGTGCTAATGAACACATACACTCAGACAAGGAGTCAGTGCACTGAGTGAAGTAAGCAAATATGCTTCTCAATGGCATTTATTTCCTGTTTCCACAGATTTGATTCAGTGTTACAGTTGTATTGCAAACAATGGAGAAGATGCAACAAAGCAAATTATTGAATAGCCTGAGGAAACAGCCCCTGAGAGTCTGAGAAACGCGTTGTTTTTAAATAAAGTTCTGTTTTTATTATACACTTGCTGCAGTTTGGAATTTTCATCATCCTGTATTGTGGAGCTTCGAGTGGATCCAGTTTGCAAGGGAGCAAAGTCTACTGGGCGGCTGAGAAGTTCCAGTTTGCCTATACTGCACCTGGAGGTGCTCTATATTTTGTGTTACCATTCCTGATTACTCTGCCTGTTTAAACTTTACTAGGCTATGGTAGCTTTGCTATTTAATTTTTATATAGGCACCAGTGATATACCTACTGGAATCCTTCTGTTTGGGTTTACAGCTTGTCTACATACAGTGAGCTGGACCACTGCAAAGCTCCAGCCTGCCCCACTAACACTTTTGGGTGCGTTTCTCTTGTGAGTACCTTTTTTTGATCATACTAGGTGGTGGTACTAGGCCATTGTGGAGCCTCTGTGTTTTCTCTTCTACAGTTGTATTGCATGTTCAGTTCACATTAGTGAATGAAATAGTTTCCTGGTTTATTAAAATATCTTGAAACTTATACAAAACTTTCAAACTAAAATGTGTTAAACTGCATTTAAATTCTGAATAGAAGCTTTTTTACAAATAACAATGGCGCAGATTACGAGTAGTGATGTCCCGAACTGTTCACAGCGAACATAGCTTGTTCGCGTTCGCGTTTGTGGGCGAACACATGGCGATGTTTGATCCGCCCCTATGTGTCATCATTGAGGAAACTTTGACCCTTTATGTCACAGCCACCTGACACATTAGAGCCAATCAACATCAGACACTCCCTCACAGACCCTCCCAGCTACTCGGAATCCGCCATTTTAGACTCATAACGACCTTGCTTTCTTAATGAGAGGGCGTGTTGTGTTTTTGCTCCTGACATTAATAGGAGAAACATAGCTAGGCTAGTGTATTTACAGTCCAGAAGGACTCCACTCATCTCTGCTGCAAGCACAGCACCCCAAAAAGCCCTTTTTAGGGCTATATTTCGTGCCGTTTTTTTTTTTTTCGTTTTTTTTTTATTAGCATTTGCCTGGCTTTCAGGCTGTGTGTTTAAGGTTCACAGCATATGCTGTGATTACTGCCACCACTGATATCTCCCTAACAACATTAGTTTAAATTTAACTAACCAAAAAATTTAATTATTTTGCTAGTGTAATTTTTTTCATTTTCTATCAGGCCAGTGTCACACAGCATATACTCTGGTTCATTGCTCTGTGCCAGCCAGCAGCCACCAGTGTTAATATCCGTTAATAACATTATTTTAAATAAAAAAAAAAATTAAAAAAAATATTTTGCTAGTGTAATCTAATTACATTTACTATCAGGCCTGTGTCTGTCAGGCTCACTCAGCATTAATATAACTCATTTTTTCAGTCTTTTGGTTAATTGGTCTGTGCCAGGCAGCCACCCAGCACTCATATCTATTCTTCTTCACCTTAATTTTAATATATAAAAAAAAAAGTTTAAATTTGTTTGATAGTGTAATCTAATATAATTTTCTATCCGGCCTGTGTGTTTTGCTGACATACAGAGCCTACTGTGTTTACTTGCTGCCCTCCCTAGTCTATGAGCCACGACTCATATGTGTTTAACCTTTTTTTAATTTCCCCCCCAAAAAATAATTTAAATCATTTTTCTAGTGTAATCTAATAGTATTTTCTATCAGGCGTGTGTGTATCTGACTTACAGAGCCTACAGTTTTTAATAGCTGCCCTTCCAAGGCTATCAGCCACAACTCATATGTATGTGCTTAACCTTTTTCTTTAAATTGCCAAAAAAATTCTTTAAATCATTATGCTAGTGTAATCTAATTGTATTTTCTATCAGGCCTGTGTCTAACTGTCTATCTGACTTACACAGCATACTGTTGTTAATTGCTGCCCTACGTAGCAGCCAGCCAGTGCGACCACACATAGAGTCATATGTGCATTGCACTTCTTAACATAATTTTAATATTAAAATCTAAAATTTTAAAATATTTTGCTAGTGTAATCTAACTTAATTTTCTATCAGGCCTGTGTTTTTGTCACTTACACAGCATACTGTGTTAAATTGCTGCCCTACCTACCATCCACGACTCATATCTGCCAGCCTGTGTGCCAGGCCCAACTAGCCAATTAGTGGCACCAATCATAATTCTTGTAACAGTATATAAAAAAATAAAAATCATAATTTTTTGGACTGCAAATATTCAGTCTCCTAGTGCCATTGAATTGCATTTACCTCCTGCCTGCCACTGCCAGCCTTTTGTGCCAGGCCGTCTAGCCAACTATTTACACCAATCATAATGGTTGTCACAGACAGTATAGTTACTAATTAAAATTAAAAAAATTTTGATTGTTGATCTTAATCCTCAGTTTGCTCGTGCCCTAGAATTGCACTTTTCTACTGCCTTCCAAGCCTGTGTGCCAGGCCTACTTGAAAAATATTTACACCAATCATATTTGTTGTGGCAGTATTCTTAATAATTAAACATTTAAATTTTTGTTAATAGTTGTTGTGAATCCTCAGTTTGCTGGTGCCATTGAATTGCACTTTCCTCCTGCCTTGCAGCCTGCTGTGAGCCAGGCCCACCTAGCCAATTGTTGCCAGCAATCATATTTCTTTTAACAGTATTGCAAAAATTGTCAATCATCACTGTTTTGACTGTCAGTAATCAGTCTCCTAGTGTCCTTGAATTGCATCTACCTCCTGCCTGCCAGCCTTTTGTGCCAGGCCGTCTTGCCAACTATTTACACCAATCATAATTTTTTGTCACAGTATAGTTAATAATTAAAATTAAAAAATTCTTGATTGTTGATGATCTTAATCCTCAGTTTGCTCATGCCCTAGAATTGCACTTTTCTACTGCCTTCCAAGCCTGTGTGCCAGGCCTACTTGAAAAATATTTACACCAATCATATTTGTTGTCACAGTATTCTTACTAATTAAAAATTAAATTTTTTGTTAATAGTTGTTGTGAATCCTCAGTTTGCTGGTGCCAGTGAATTGCACTTTCCTCCTGCCTTGCAGCCTGCTGTGTGCCCGGCCCACCTAGCCAATTATTGTCAGCAATCATATTTCTTTTAACAGTATTGCAAAAATTGTCAATCATCACTGTTTTGACTGTCAGTAAGTAGTCTCCTAGTGTCCTTGAATTGCATTTACCTCCTGCCTGCCAGCCTTTTGTGCCAGGCCGTCTTGCCAACTATTTACACCAATCATAATTGTTGTCACAGTATAGTTATTAATTAAAATTAAAAAATTCTTGATTGTTGATCTTAGTCCTCAGTTTGCTCGTGCCCTAGAATTGCACTTTTCTACTGCCTTCCAAGCCTGTGTGCCAGGCCTACTTGAAAAATATTTACACCAACCATATTTGTTGGGACAGTATTCTTAATAATTAAAAATTAAATTTTTTTGTTAATAGTTGTTGTGAATCCTCAGTTTGCTGGTGCCATTGAATTGCACTTTCCTGCTGCCTTGCAGCCTGCTGTGAGCCAGGCCCACCTAGCCAATTATTGCCAGCAATCATATTTCTTTTAACAGTATTGCAAAAATTGTCAATCATCACTGTTTTGACTGTCAGTAATCAGTCTCCTAGTGTCCTTGAATTGCATCTACCTCCTGCCTGCCAGCCTTTTGTGCCAGGCCGTCTTGCCAACTATTTACACCAATCATAATTGATGTTAAAATTTGATTGTTGATCTTAATCCTCAGTTTGCTCGTGCCATTGAATTGCACTTTTCTACTGCCTTCCAGCCTGTGTGCCAGGCCCAACTATCCAATTAGTGCCAGCAATCATATTTCTTTTAACAGTATTGCAAAATTTGTCAATCATCACTGTTTTGACTGTCAATCTGCAGTCTACTAGTGCCCTCCTTGAATTGCATTTTACTACTGCCTGCCTGCCTGTGTGCCAGTCCCAACTAGCCAATTAGTGCCACCAATCATATTTATTGTAACAGGATGGGAATTTCTGTTAATCATAACTGTTTTGACTGTGATTCTTCAGTCTCCTAGTGCCATTGAATTGCAGTTTCCTTTCTCCCAGCGTGTGTGCCAGACAGGCCCATTTGCCAACTAGTGCCAAACAATCATATTTGTTGTCACAGTACTTGTAATATTTTAAAAAATTAACAATTTGTGATTTTTAAAACATCTGTCTTTTTTGTTGTTGTCAGTCTCACAGCGTATACTGTGCCCACTTTCACAGTGCCACCACTCAATTGGTGTAATAGTATTGTTAGTGTCCATTTAAAAAAAAATGACAGGCAGAGGCAGGCCACCCCGCAGGTTCCGTGGTCATGGTCATGGTGCTGTGATTCCTTTAGACCCTACAAATATGCACATTGTTCAGACGCCGGGTGCCATGGGGGACGCAAAAACTTCTGAGGAGGACCTAGTTGAATGGCTAACACAGGACACCCAATCTTCTTCAGCTTCCGCTGCTAGTCCTCCTAACCTTGACGCACCATCTACGTCCAGCTGTGCTTTGGGCAGGTCTCAAGTGACCAGTGACACTCCCCCGCCGGTCGCCACCACCAACACTAGCACCACAGCCGCTTCACTTGATCTGTCACAGGAGTTATTGACACATCATTTTGAAGAAATGAGTGATGCGCAACCATCATTGTAGATAATAGTGATCAGTCTCAGTCAAGCAGCATTACCGACATGGAGGTACGGTGTGATGATGATGTTGTACCCGCTGCTGCTTCCTTTCTTGATGTTTCAGATACAAGTGAAGCGGTTGATGATGATGTGTCGTGGATGTCACGTGGGTGCCTGCTAGAAGAGAAGAAGAAGAGGGGGAAAGTTCAGATGGGGAGACAGAGAGGAGGAGGAGACGATTTGGAAGCACGGGGAGGTCGTCTCAAGGAGCTAGTGGCACAGTCAGACAGCATGCATCGTCACCAGGGGTCAGCCAGACAGCATGCCGACGCCCATCAATGCATGCTGTTGCCACCACCAGAATGCCATCATCGCAGAGCTCAGCAGTGTGGCATTTTTTTTGTGTGTCTGCCTCTGACAACAGCGATGCCATTTGCAACCTGTGCCAAAAGAAACCTAGTCGTGGGAAGTCCAACACCACCTAGGTACAACTGCTTTGCGAAGGCACATGGTCTCCAATCACAAAGGCCAATGGGAAGAACACATGAGTAGAAGCAGCACACAAAGTAAAAGCCGCCCTCCTCCTCCTGCTCCAGCATCTTCAGCCACGTCAACCAGTGCTGTCCTCCTTGCCCCCTTTCAACCATCCTCCACTCAGTCTCTCTTACGTAGCAGTTCCTGGTCATCTGCCCACTGTCAGGTGTCTGTGAAGGACATGTTTGAGCGTAAGAAGCCAATTTCTCAAAGTCACCCCCTTGCCCGGCGTCTGACAGCTGGCTTGTCTGAACTCTTAGCCCGCCAGCTTTTACCATACAAGCTGGTGGAGTCTGATGCTTTAAAAAAATTTGTATCTATTGGGACACCGCAGTGGAAGGTACCTGGCAGAAATTTCTTTTCACAAAAGGCAATCCCAAACCTGTACTCTGTTGTGAGAAAGGAAGTTATGGCATGTCTGGCACACAGCGTTGGGGCAAGGTTCCATATGACCACGGATAGCTGGTCTGCAAAGCATGGTCAGGGCAGGTATATCACCTACACTGTGCATTGGGTAAACCTGCTGACTTCTGACAAACATGGAATGCGTGGCTCTGCAGAAGAGTTGGTGACACCGCCACGACTTGCAGGCAGGCCTGCTGCTACCTCCTCTATTCCTCCTACTCCATCCTCTTCCATAACCTCTTCCTTGGCTGAGTCCTCTTCAACTTCTGCGTCTTGCTCCACATCTATGGCACCCCCCCAGCTCCCCAGGTACTATGCTACATCCCGGGTACGGCAGTGTCACGCCGTCTTGGGGTTGACTTGCCTGAAAGTGGAGAGTCACACCGCACCAGCACTCCTGACCGCCCTGAACGCACAGGTGGATCAGTGGCTGACTCCGCACCAACTGGAGATTGGCAAGGTTGTTTCTGACAATGGAAGTAATTTGGTGGCGGCATTGAAATTGGGCAAGTTGACACATGTGCCGTGCATGGCACATGTGTGTAATCTGATTGTACAACGATTTGTCCATAAGTACCCAGGCTTACAGGACGTCCTGAAGCAAGCCAGGAAGGTGTGTGGCCATTTCAGGCGTTCCTACACGGCCATGGCGCACTTGTCCGATATCCAGCGTCGAAACAACCTGCCAGTGAGGCGCTTGATTTGTGACAGCCCAACACGGTGGAATTCAACACTCCTAATGTTTGACCGCCTGCTCCAACAAGAAAAAGCTGTTAATGAGTATTTGTATTACCGGGGTGCTAGGCCAGCCTCTGGGGAGCTGGGGATCTTTTTTCCAAATTACTGGACGCTCATGTGCAATGCCTGTAGGCTCATGCGTCCTTTTGAGGAGGTGACAAACCTTGTCAGTCGCACCGAAGGCACCATCAGCGACATCATACCATTTGTTTTCTTCCTGGAGCGTGCCCTGCGAAGAGTGCTGGATCAGGCAGTAGATGAGCGTGAAGAGGAAGCGGGAGAGTTGTGGTGTCCATCACCCCCACAAACAGCCGAATCAGCATCGCTTGCTGGACCTGCGGTAACGCAGGAAGAGGATTGTGAGGAAGAGGAGTCAGAGGAGGAATGTGGCTTTGAGGAGGAGGAGGAGGAAGACCGAGCACAACAGGCATCCCAGGGTGCTCGTTGTTGTCACCTCTCTGGTACCCGTGGTGTAGTACGTGGCTGGGGGGAAGAAGATACCATCAGTGAGATCAGTGAGGAGGAGGAACGGGACATGATTAGCTCGGCATCCAACCTTGTTCAAATGGGTTCTTTCATGCTGTTGTGCCTGTTGAGGGACCCTCGTATAAAAAAGCTGAAGGAGAACGACCTGTACTGGGTGTCCACGCTCCTCGACCCCCGGTATAAGCATAAAGTGCCTGAAATGTTACCAAATTCCCGCAAGTCGGAAAGGATGGAGCATTTTCATAATAAATTAAAAACTATGCTTTACACAGCGTATAAGGGTGATGTCACAGCACCACGGGAATGTAACAGGGGAAGAGATGAAATTAATCCTCCTCCTCCCACGACCACGGCGGCAAGGACCGGACACTTTCCTGACGTCTTGTTGATGGAGGATATGCGTACCTTTTTAACTCCCATGCACCATCAGAGCCTTTCGGGATCCAGCCTTAGAGAAAGACTCAACCGACAGGTAGCAGACTACCTAGCTTTAACTGCGGATCTCGACACTCTCAGGAGCGATGGACCCCTTGACTACTGGGTGTGCAGGCTGGACTTGTGGCCTGAGCTATCCCAATTTGCAATGGAACTTCTGGCCTGCCCCGCTTCAAGTGTCCTATCCGAAAGGACTTTCAGTGCAGCAGGAGGTTTTGTCACTGAGAAGAGAAGTCGCCTAGGTCAAAAAAGCCTTGACTATCTCACTTTTATAAAAATGAATGAGGGCTGGATCCCGAAGGGACTGACATTGGGCGATACATTTGAATAAAAAAGGCCTGATGATGAGATGAGCTGGCTTGGGCTACAGCTGGTACACAGGCTGGCCTTTTTTTTTTGTTATAAAGCCGGAGTACTTGCTTGACTTATCCGCCAACAACTAGTGTTCAAGCCACAAGCTTTTAGGGCACTTTATAAATGTTTTACAAACATCAATTTTTCTGGCCGCTGCTACAGCAGTTGCTACAACAATACCCAATTTTTTCAGTCATTTGTACATTCCTAATTTTTCTGGCCTCTGCTGCAGCTCTGTGGGTACAAAACTCAAATAAAAAAATAAGGCACATAACACTAGTGATTAAACTGTTACGAATTGTACAACTTAGCACACCACTCATATCTGGTGGACCATTAAATTGAACGCAAAATGCCACAAATTTGAAGGAGGAGGACCGACCAAGCATCTTTATCTGTCTCTTGGTTGCTCTAAATTATCTCCATGTTCCATCTACCATACCTGTACTCTATTGTGCAAAAGGGTGGCATATGTGGTGTTTCATGCTGTTGTGCCTGTCGCGGCCCATTGTATAAAAAGGCTGAAGGAGAACGACCTGTAATGGGTGCCCCATCAAATTTTTAGAAAAATGTTCCTGGTTCCTCTCAATTATCTCTGGGTTTCTAAAATGGATGCCATACCTGTACTCACTTGTGCAAAAGGATGGCATATGTGGTAGTGTTTCCTGCAGTTGTTTCTGTTGAGGGTGCTGGACCCTCTTATAAAAAAGCTGAAGGAGAACGACCTGGAGTGGGAGTCCAAGCATGGTTTTTGGGGCTATTTCACTTTTCCAAACAATTATCTGTGGGTTTCTAAAATCAATGCTGTACCAGTACTCTATTGTTCAAAAGGATGCCATATGTTCTCTTTCCTGCTGGTATTTTGTTTGAGGGTCCTGGACCCTCTTATAAAAAGGCCTAAGGAGAAAGAGGTGTACTGGGTGTCCACTCAATTTTTTTTTCTATTTCACATTTGACCAAAATTATCTCTGGGTTTGTAAAATCAATGCTGTACCTGTACTCTATTGTTCAAAAGGATGCCATACATCCTCTTTCCTGCTGGTGTTTTTGTCCTGGATCCTCTTATAAAAAAGCCGAAGGAGAAAGAAGTGTACTGGGTGTCCATCGAATCATTTGTTTGATTCAAATTCCAGGTTGCAACAAATTATCTCCGGGATTCTACAATCAATGCCTTTCCTGTAATCTAATTTTCAAAAGGATGCCATATGTCCTCTTTCCTGCTGCTGGTTTTGTTGAGGGTCCTGGTGCCTCTGCTAAAAAAAGGCCTAACGATAAATAAGTGTACTGGGTGTCTAATCAATGTTTTTTTAGATTTCACGTTTGCAACAAATTATCCCCGGGTTTCTAAAATCAATGCCTTTCCTGTAATCGATTATTCACAAGGATGCCATATGTCCTCTTTCATGCTGTTGTTTCTGTTGAGGCTCCGACCAGGAGCCTCTCATAAAAAGGCCTAAGGATAAAGAAGTGTACTGGGTGTATAATAATTTATTTTAGATTTCATGGTTGCAACTAATGATCTCTGTGTTTCTAAAATCAATGCCTTTCCTGTAATCTAATTTTCAAAAGGATGCCATATGTCCTCTTTCATGCTGCTGGTTTTGTGGAGGGTCCTGGAGCCTCTGCTAAAAATGCCTAAGGATAAATAAGTGTACTGGGTGTCTAATCAATCTTTTTTTAGATTTCACGGTTGCAACAAATTATCCCCGGGTTTCTAAAATCAATGCCTTTCCTGTAATCTATTAGTCACAAGGATGCCATATGTCCTCTTTCATGCTGTTGTTTCTGTGAGGCTCCGGGAGCCTCTTATAAAAAGGCCTAAGGATAAAGAAGTGTACTGGGTGTATAATCTATGTTTTTTTAGATTTCACGGTTGCAACTAATGATCTCTGTGTTTCTAAAATCAATGCCTTTCCTGTAATCTAATTTTCAAAAGGATGCCATATGTCCTCTTTCATGCTTCTGGTTTTGTGGAGGGTCCTGGAGCCTCTGCTAAAAAGGCCTAAAGATAAATAAGTGTACTGGGTGTCTAATCAATCTTTTTTTAGATTTCACGGTTGCAACAAATTATCCCCGGGTTTCTAAAATCAATGCCATTCCTGTAATCTATTAGTCACAAGGATGCCATATGTCCTCTTTCATGCTGTTGTTTCTGTTGAGGCTCCGGGAGCCTCTTATAAAAAGGCCTAAGGATAAAGAAGTGTACTGGGTGTATAATCTATGTTTTTTTAGATTTCACGGTTGCAACTAATGATCTCTGTGTTTCTAAAATCAATGCCTTTCCTGTAATCTAATTTTCAAAAGGATGCCATATGTCCTCTTTCATGCTGCTGGTTTTGTGCAGGGTCCTGGAGCCTCTGCTAAAAAGGCCTAAGGATAAATATGTGTACTGGGTGTCTAATCAATGTTTTTTTAGATTTCCCGGTTGAACCAAATTATCCCCGGGTTTCTAAAATCAATGCCTTTCCTCTTTCCTCTCACAGATCTAGGCCTGCCTCAGGATAAACTTAAAACAGTTACCTTGGTAATACTTGTGGTTAGATATCTAATTTTGAAAAAATGGAAGCTGAAAGCAACCCCAAGTATTTCAGAGGTAAAAAATTGTTTAAAAAGCAATGCATTATCGAACAATTTGATACTGATCTACATAGCGACCTAGACGTGAAGAGTTTTTTCTCTAAGTGGTCGAATTTTATAAAAGCTTTATCCCCCAGCGAGATTGAATATTTAATATATCCATTTAAAGATACGGAACTGGTCCTTTTGGGAGTATGGTAACCCTCCCCAGCCAAAAGCTATAGCCACGGAAGGGGAGGGGAGAGGGAGGGAGAAGGGAGAAATATTATTATTTTTTATTATTATTTTCTTTTTCTTTTTTTTTTTTTTTTTTATTATTATAATTTTTTTTTATTTTTGTTATTTAATCTAATGAGTGTTCAATTGGTTCTTTATCTATTTAAAATTAGAAAAATCCCAACTAGGTGTACAAATATTTCATATAAGGGAATTAGTAATATGGTATGTGAAATGTGAAATTTTCAATTTACAATTGTCTTGCTTTGCAATATATTATGTTTTACTTGGCCCTGCGAGGCATAAGAGGTTGAATTCATTTGATTGTACACCTTGTTGGTTATAAATAAACAATTTAAAAAAAAAAAAAAAATCAATGCCTTTCCAGAAATCTATTTTTCAAAAGGATGCCATATGTCCTCTTTCCTACTGCTGGTTTTGTTGAGGGTCCAGGAGCCTCTGCTAATAAGGCCTAAGGATAAATAAGTGTACTGGGTGTCTAATCATGGTTTTTTCCGCTTTCCCGGTTGCAACAAATTATCTCTGGGTTTCTCAAATCAATGCCTTAAATGTAATCTATTGTTCAAAAGGATGCCATATGTCCTCTTTCCTTTTTTTTTTTCTTTTTTTTTCTCTGTATTTTTGTTTATTTTAGAAAATGTAATGCACTTATAGGTTCACTAAGATTATGACTTTGCACACTGCCATTTTCCATGCAGCATTTTGACATGTAGTGTGATATGACTAGAAGAATGGTATGTTTTGAATCTGCTAAACATAATAATAAAAAAAAAAATAATAATTTAACTTGAGTTAATAACTGAAGCATGACTTCAGGAGTGAGGTGTGGGCGTAGGTAGTGGTTGTTAGCAGATTCTTTTTAATGCAAATTGCAATTGCCACAGCGTGCATAAAATGTGCATCACTAGTCCAAATCTTACCTTTTTTTTCATTCAGGATTAGTTTGGTGTCCGGCGCCATATTGGAAACGCAAAAAACAGGTCTCCGTACCCGTTGATATAAGGGGTGACTAGTGCTTTTCCTCCTCTTTGTCAATTAGTTGTGATTAACGAGTTGTTCAGTTACTATAGAACTGGTTTGATAACCCAGGGTCCTGGCGGGGTATATTGGCGGCAGCTTTGACAGCACTATCAGGCTAGAGAGGCCTCTCAGTGTCGCGGCTAGCTGTAACGCAGTCAGCTGAGGAACATAGGTAAGCCGATATGAGTAAGGCTCCTCTTGGATAGCCCCAGAAAGTGTGACTATAAATCCCAAAAAGAAAATTAAATTAAGGTTGAAAACTAACTCCAAAGTAAATTGTAAGACCTGGAGCTCCTCAAACACACGTCCTACCGCAACAGCTATAGGCTCCGCCCCCCCAAATCTTACCTTTTTAATGCCAATTGATATTGCCACAGCTGGAACAACAGTAAATAACATGTGCGTCACCACAGTCTCCGAAGCTGTTGTCGGATGTATACAAAAACACTGATAAAGTATTCCTTTATGAGCGCAAAGAGATGGCTACCGGAACACTCCAGGAACTTCCCAAGAGTCGCTGTCTTGTGTTTCTGGTGATGTTGGAGACATCTGGGTAGTGTACAGGGAGGCCCAAAATCCTCTCCATCTCTGTGCACCACAGTACAGGACGTCCTTGTCATCCATAAGCACATGAAATTGCTTGCATTTTCCTTGGTTCAAGAAGTTCAGCTTTTGTGGTGATAGTACAGAATTAAATAAACTTTGGTTTCCTACCATACTCAAGACAATCTTGTAGTTCAAGCTTCGGACTTGCTGTGTGAAACAGTGGCCTGTCCATACCAGGAAGATGATTTAGACAGAAGTAACGGGCTCTGATTGCAGGTGACACATGTTTATCGTCAATCATCAAAGGGGTTGCGTGCAGAATATGGCTGATGGCCCCTTATTCACATGTTTGTCCAGAGCCACAACATTTGCAAACAGCCAGAAGAAAGTTCGGTTCTCACCAGCCTTAAGTTGAGCTTGAATTACCAAATGCTGATATTCAAAAAATAGACAAACAGTGCCTTAAAAAACACATTTGCAATATGGATTCAGCAGAGCAAGGTCATTGCAAGTACTTCCCACGATAACAAAATTAAAATGCCACAACTCCGCAATCTTCCCCTTCACATTATTATTGTCACACTCCATTGTACTCCTATGCCCACCTCCCTGCTCTTGTTTTTGTTGAGGGTCCTGGAGCCTCTGCTAAAAAGGCCTATGGATAAAGAAGTGTACTGGGTGTCTATTCAATGTTTTTTTAGATTTCCCGGTTGCAACTAATTATCTCTGTGTTTCTAAAATCAATGCCTTTCCTGTAATCTATTATTCAAAAGGATGACATATGTCCTCTTTCATGCTGTTGTTTCGGTTGAGGCTTCGGGACCCTCTTATTAAAAAGGCCTGAGGATAAATAAGTGTACTGGGTGTCTAATCAATTTTTTTTTTCTATATACCGGTTGCAAAAAATGATCTGTGGGTTTCTAAAATCAATGCCTTTCCTGTAATCTATTATTCAAAAGGATGACATATGTCCTCTTTCATGCTGTTGTTTCGGTTGAGGCTCTGGGACCCTCTTATTAAAAAGGCCTGAGGATAAATAAGTGTACTGGGTGTCTAATCAATGTTTTTTTCTATTTCCCGGGTCATATAAATGATCTCTGGGATTCTAAAACCAATGCCTTTCCTGTAATCTATTGTTCAAAAGAATGACATATGTCCTCTTTCATGCTGTAGTTTCGGTTGAGGCTCTGGGACCCTCTTATTAAAAAGGCCTGAGGATAAATAAGTGTACTGGGTGTCTAATCAATGTTTTTTTCTATTTCCCGGTTGCAAATAATGATCTGTGGGTTTCTAAAATCAATGCCTTTCCTGTAATCTATTATTCAAAAGGATGACATATGTCCTCTTTCATGCTGTTGTTTCGGTTGAGGCTCCGGGACCCTCTTATTAAAAAGGCCTAAGAATAAATAAGTGAACTGGGTGTCTAATCAATGTTTTTTTCTATTTTCCGGTTGCAAATAATGATCTGTGGGTTTCTAAAATCAATGCCTTTCCTGTAATCTATTATTCAAAAGGATGACATATGTCCTCTTTCATGCTGTTGTTTCGGTTGAGGCTCCGGGACCCTCTTATTAAAAAGGCCTAAGGATAAATAAGTGTACTTGGTGTCTAAAAAATGTTTTTTTCTATTTCCCGGTTGCAAATAATGATCTGTGGGTTTCTAAAATCAATGCCTTTCCTGTAATCTATTATTCAAAAGGATGACATATGTCCTCTTTCATGCTGTTGTTTCGGTTGAGGCTCTGGGACCCTCTTATTAAAAAGGCCTGAGGATAAATAAGTGTACTGGGTGTCTAATCAATGTTTTTTTCTATTTCCCGGGTCATATAAATGATCTCTGGGATTCTAAAATCAATGCCTTTCCTGTAATCTATTATTCAAAAGGATGACATATGTCCTCTTTCATGCTGTTGTTTCGTTTGAGGCTCCGGGACCCTCTTATTAAAAAGGCCTGAGGATAAATAAGTGTACTGGGTGTCTAATCAATGTTTTTTTCTATTACCCGGTTGCAAATAATGATCTGTGGATTTCTAAAATCAATGCCTTTCCTGTAATCTATTATTCAAAAGGATGACATATGTCCTCTTTCATGCTGTTGTTTCGGTTGAGGCTCCGGGACCCTCTTATTAAAAAGGCCTAAGAATAAATAAGTGTACTGGGTGTCTAATCAATGTTTTTTTCTATTTCCTGGTTGCAAATAATGATCTGTGGGTTTCTGAAATCATTGCCTTTCCTGTAATCTATTATTCAAAAGGATGACATATGTCCTCTTTCATGCTGTTGTTTCGGTTGAGGCTCCGGGACCCTCTTATTAAAAAGGCCTAAGGATAAATAAGTGTACTGGGTGTCTAAACAATGTTTTTTTCTATTTCCCAGTTGCAAATAATGATCTGTGGGTTTCTAAAATCAATGCCTTTCCTGTAATCTATTATTCAAAAGGATGACATATGTCCTCTTTCATGCTGTTTTTTCAGTTGAGGCTCTGGGACCCTCTTATTAAAAAGCCTGAGGATAAATAAGTGTACTGGGTGTCTAATCAATGTTTTTTTCTACTTCCCGGGTCATATAAATGATCTCTGGGATTCAAAATCAATGCCTTTCCTGTAATCTATTATTCAAAAGGATGATATATGTCCTCTTTCATGCTGTTGTTTCGGTTGAGGCTCCGGGACCCTGTTATTAAAAAGGCCTGAGGATAAAGAAGTGTACTGGGTGTCTAATCAATGTTTTTTTCTATTTCCCGGTTGCAAATAATGATCTGTGGGTTTCTAAAATCAATGCCTTTCCTGTAATCTATTATTCAAAAGGATGACATATGTCCTCTTTCATGCTGTTGTTTCGGTTGAGGCTCCGGGACCCTCTTATTAAAAAGGCCTAAGAATAAATAAGTGTACTGGGTGTCTAATCAATGTTTTTTTCTATTTCCCGGTTGCAACTAATGATCTCTGGGTTTCTAAAATCAATGCCTTTCCTGTAATCTATTATTCAAAAGGATGACATATGTCCTCTTTCATAATGTTTTTTCTGTTGAGGCTCCGGGAGCCTTTTATAAAAAGGCCTAAGGATAAAAAAGTGTACTGGGTGTCCAATCAATGTTTTTTTCTATTTCCCGGGTCATATAAATGATCTCTGGGATTCTAAAATCAATGCCTTAACTGTAATCAATTGTTCACAAGGATGCCATATGTCCTCTTTCATGCTGTTGTTACAGTTGAGGCTCCGGGAGCCTCTTATAAAAAGGCCTAAGGATAAAGAAGTGTGCTGGGTGTCCAATGTTTTTTTTTATTTCACAGTTGCAAAAAAATTATCTATGGCTTTCTAAAATCTATGCCTTACCTGTCATCTATTGTTCAAAAGGATGCCATATGTCCTCTTTCCTGCTGTTGTTTTTGTTGGGGGTCCGGAACACTATTCTAAAAAGGCAGAAGGAGAACGACCTGTACTGTACTGTCTAATCAATGTTTTTTTCTACTTCCCGGGTCATATAAATGATCTCTGGGATTCTAAAATCAATGGCTTTCCTGTAATCTATTATTCAAAAGGATGACATATGTCCTCTTTCATGCTGTTGTTTCGGTTGAGGCTCCGGGACCCTCTTATTAAAAAGGCCTGAGGATAAATAAGTGTACTGTGTGTCTAATCAATGTTTTTTTCTATTTCCCGGTTGCAAATAATGATCTGTGGGTTTCTAAAATCAATGCCTTTCCTGTAATCTATTGTTCAAAAGGATGACATATGTCCTCTTTCATGCTGTTGTTTCGGTTGAGGCTCTGGGACCCTCTTATTAAAAAGGCCTGAGGATAAATAAGTGTACTGGGTGTCTAATCAATGTTTTTTTCTATTTCCCGGGTCATATAAATGATCTCTGGGATTCTAAAATCAATGCCTTTCCTGTAATCTATTGTTCAAAAGAATGACATATGTCCTCTTTCATGCTGTAGTTTCGGTTGAGGCTCCGGGACCCTCTTATTAAAAAGGCCTGAGGATAAATAAGTGTACTGGGTGTCTAATCAATGTTTTTTTCTATTTCCCAGTTGCAAATAATGATCTGTGGGTTTCTAAAATCAATGCCTTTCCTGTAATCTATTATTCAAAAGGATGACATATGTCCTCTTTCATGCTGTTGTTTCGGTTGAGGCTCCGGGACCCTCTTATTAAAAAGGCCTAAGAATAAATAAGTGTACTGGGTGTCTAATCAATGTTTTTTTCTATTTCCCGGTTGCAAATAATGATCTGTGGGTTTCTAAAATCAATGCCTTTCCTGTAATCTATTATTCAAAAGGATGACATATGTCCTCTTTCATGCTGTTGTTTCGGTTGAGGCTCCGGGACCCTCTTATTAAAAAAGCCTAAGGATAAATAAGTGTACTTGGTGTCTAAACAATGTTTTTTTCTATTTCCCGGTTGCAAATAATGATCTGTGGGTTTCTAAAATCAATGCCTTTCCTGTAATCTATTATTCAAAAGGATGACATATGTCCTCTTTCATACTGTTGTTTCGGTTGAGGCTCTGGGATCCTCTTATTAAAAAGGCCTGAGGATAAATAAGTGTACTGGGTGTCTAATCAATGTTTTTTTCTATTTCCCGGGTCATATAAATGATCTCTGGGATTCTAAAATCAATGCCTTTCCTGTAATCTATTATTCAAAAGGATGACATATGTCCTCTTTCATGCTGTTGTTTCGGTTGAGGCTCCGGGACCCTCTTATTAAAAAGGCCTGAGGATAAATAAGTGTACTGGGTGTCTAATCAATGTTTTTTTCTATTACCCGGTTGCAAATAATGATCTGTGGGTTTCTAAAATCAATGCCTTTCCTGTAATCTATTATTCAAAAGGATGACATATGTCCTCTTTCATGCTGTTGTTTCGGTTGAGGCTCCGGGACCCTCTTATTAAAAAGGCCTAAGAATAAATAAGTGTACTAGGTGTCTAATCAATGTTTTTTTCTATTTCCCGGTTGCAAATAATGATCTGTGGGTTTCTGAAATCAATGCCTTTCCTGTAATCTATTATTCAAAAGGATGACATATGTCCTCTTTCATGCTGTTGTTTCGGTTGAGGCTCCGGGACCCTCTTATTAAAAAGGCCTAAGGATAAATAAGTGTACTGGGTGTCTAAACAATGTTTTTTTCTATTTCCCAGTTGCAAATAATGATCTGTGGGTTTCTAAAATCAATGCCTTTCCTGTAATCTATTATTCAAAAGGATGACATATGTCCTCTTTCATGCTGTTGTTTCGGTTGAGACTCTGGGACCCTCTTATTAAAAAGCCTGAGGATAAATAAGTGTACTGGGTGTCTAATCAATGTTTTTTTCTACTTCCCGGGTCATATAAATGATCTCTGGGATTCAAAATCAATGCCTTTCCTGTAATCTATTATTCAAAAGGATGATATATGTCCTCTTTCATGCTGTTGTTTCGGTTGAGGCTCCGGGACCCTCTTATTAAAAAGGCCTAAGAATAAATAAGTGTACTGGGTGTCTAATCAATGTTTTTTTCTATTTCCCGGTTGCAACTAATGATCTCTGGGTTTCTAAAATCAATGCCTTTCCTGTAATCTATTATTCAAAAGGATGACATATGTCCTCTTTCATAATGTTTTTTCTGTTGAGGCTCCGGGAGCCTCTTATAAAAAGGCCTAAGGATAAAAAAGTGTACTGGGTGTCCAATCAATGTTTTTTTCTATTTCCCGGGTCATATAAATGATCTCTGGGATTCTAAAATCAATGCCTTAACTGTAATCAATTGTTCACAAGGATGCCATATGTCCTCTTTCATGCTGTTGTTTCAGTTGAGGCTCCGGGAGCCTCTTATAAAAAGGCCTAAGGATAAAGAAGTGTGCTGGGTGTCCAATGTTTATTTTTATTTCACAGTTGCAAAAAAATTATCTATGGCTTTCTAAAATCTATGCCTTACCTGTCATCTATTGTTCAAAAGGATGCCATATGTCCTCTTTCCTGCTGTTGTTTTTGTTGGGGGTCCGGAACACTATTCTAAAAAGGCAGAAGGAGAACGACCTGTACTGTACTGTCTAATCAATGTTTTTTTCTACTTCCCGGGTCATATAAATGATCTGTGGGATTCTAAAATCAATGGCTTTCCTGTAATCTATTATTCAAAAGGATGACATATGTCCTCTTTCATGCTGTTGTTTCGGTTGAGGCTCCGGGACCCTCTTATTAAAAAGGCCTGAGGATAAATAAGTGTTCTGTGTGTCTAATCAATGTTTTTTTCTATTTCCCGGTTGCAAATAATGATCTGTGGGTTTCTAAAATCAATGCCTTTCCTGTAATCTATTATTCAAAAGGATGACATATGTCCTCTTTCATGCTGTTGTTTCAGTTGAGGCTCCGGGACCCTCTTATTAAAAAGGCCTAAGAATAAATAAGTGTACTGGGTGTCTAATCAATGTTTTTTTTCTATTTCCTGGTTGCAACTAATGATCTCTGGGTTTCTAAAATCAATGCCTTTCCTGTAATCTATTATTCAAAAGGATGACATATGTCCTCTTTCATAATGTTTTTTTCTGTTGAGGCTCCGGGGGCCTCTTATAAAAAGGCCTAAGGATAAAGAAGTGTACTGGGTATCCAATCAATGTTTTTTTCTATTTCCCGGGTCATATAAATGATCTCTGGGATTCTAAAATCAATGCCTTAACTGTAATCAATTGTTCACAAGGATGCCATATGTCCTCTTTCATGCTGTTGTTTCAGTTGAGGCTCCGGGAGCCTCTTATAAAAAGGCCTAAGGATAAAGAAGTGTGCTGGGTGTCCAATGTTTTTTTTTATTTCACAGTTGCAAAAAAATTATCTATGGCTTTCTAAAATCTATGCCTTACCTGTCATCTATTGTTCAAAAGGATGCCATATGTCCTCTTTCCTGCTGTTGTTTTTGCTGGGGGTCCGGAACACTATTCTAAAAAGGCCGAAGGAGAACGACCTGTACTGTACTTGGTGTCCAATCATGTTTTTGTTTTCAATTTCACGGTTCATAATAAATATCGCCCTGTGTAACTAAAATCAATTCCATACCTGTACTCTGTTGTTCAAAAGGATGGCATATGTGGTGTTTCATTCTGTCGTGGTTGTTGAGGGTCGTGGCCGTGGGACAGCGTATAAAACAGCTGAAGGAGAACAACCTGTACAGCCTTGCTCCTCTTTTTAGGCAGGCCAGCTCTTTGCATACATGCCCACAGACTCTGTAACGCATGCCTCTTTTAGGGAGAGGTGCAGCCATAATGCAGGGTCAGAACCTCTGCCTGCAACTGTTATACTCGATTTTTTGCGAAAGGAAGTAAGCTTACCATGGTTCCCTGCACGCACGTATTGTTGTTATATTTTGGTGAGGGTAATTATGATGGCCATGTTTGCCACCACCACTGAGAGTCCTGGAAGTAACAGGGATGATATGAAAGAGCTAAGAATAGTAGAACTTGAAACAACAGAGTTAGCCATGGGTGTTAGTGCAAGACCGCTTGGCTTTTTTTTGGCTTTGGGTGCGGCTATTCATGTAGGCCATATAGAGCTGCCACCATTCGGTGTTGTATCAGGTATCAGGTCAACGAAGCCAGGAGAAGTCTTCATCCAAGCTGGGCGAAGTGGTCCTCCAGACGAGCAGAAGTCTTCATCCAGACGTCATCTTCTATCTTCATCCATCCGGCACGGAGTGGGTCCATCTTCAAGACATCCGACACAGAGCATCCTCTTCATCCGGAGTCTTCTTACTGAATGAAGGTTCCTTTAAGTTATGTCATCCAAGATGGCGTCCTTTAGATTCCGATTGGCTGATAGAATTCTATCAGCCAATCGGAATTAAGGTAGAAAAAATCCTATTGGCTAATGCAATCAGCCAATAGGATTGAAGTTCAATCCTATTGGCTGATCCAATCAGCCAATAGGATTGAGCTGGCATTCTATTGGCTGTTCCGATCAGCCAATATAATGCAAGCTCAATCCTATTGGCTGATTGGATCAGCCAATAGGATTGAACTTCAATCCTATTGGCTGATTGCATATGAAGATAGAAGATGATCTTCAATGGGTTAGTGTTTTTTTTAAGGGTGTATTGGGTGGGTTTTATTTTGGGCCTGCAAAAGAGCTAACTGCCCTTTTAAGGGCAATGCCCATCCAAATGCCCTTTTCAGGGCAATGGGGAGTTTAGGTTTTTTTTAGATAGTATTTTATTTGGGGGTTTTACTGTTGGGGGAGTTGGTTGTATTTTTTTTTACCGGTAAAGGAGCTGATTACTTTAGGGCAATGCCCTGCAAAAGGCCCTTTTAAGGGCTATTGGTAGTTTAGTTTAGGCTAGAGGTTTTTTTATTTTGCGGGGGCTTTTTTTTATTTTGATAGGGCTATTAGATTTGGTAAAATTAGTTTAAATAACCATAATTTGTTTATTATTTTCTGTAATTTAGTGGGGTTTTTTGTACTTTAGCTAATTTAATTTAATTTAGGTAATTGTATTTAATGTAGTTAATTTATTTAATTATAGTTTAGTGCTAGGTGTTAGTTTAACTTGGGTTAGGTTTTATTTTACAGGTACTTTTGTATTTATTTTAGCTAGGTAGTTATTAAATAGTTAATAACTATTTAATAACTATTCTACCTAGTTAAAATAAATACAAACTTGCCTGTAAAATAAAAATAAACCCTAAGCTATATACAATGTAACTATTAGCTTAATTTATTAAATGTATTACATTTAATAATTTATTGGTAGTTTAGTTTTGGCTAGGTTTTTTTATTGGGGGGGGGGCTTTTTTATTTTGATAGGGCTATTAGATTAGGTGTAATTAGTTTAAATATCTTTCATTTGTTTATTATTTTCTGTAATTTAGTGGGGGGGGTTTGTACTTTAGCTAATTTGATTTAATTTAGGTAATTGTTGTTAATTTAGTTTATTTAATTATAGTGTAGTGTTAGGTGTTGGTGTAACTTAGGTTTATTTTAGCTAGGTAGTTATTAAATAGTTAATAACTATTTAATAACTATTCTACCTAGTTAAAATAAATTCAAACTTGCCTGTAAAATAAAAATAAACCCTAAGCTAGATACAATGTAACTATTAGTTATATTGTAGCTAGCTTAGGGTTTATTTTATAGGTAAGTATTTAGTTTTAAATAGGAATAATTTAGTTAATGATAGGAATTTTATTTAGACTTATTTAAATTATATTTAAGTTAGGGAGTGTTAGGGGTTAATAACTTTAATATAGTGGCGGCGACGTTGGGGGCGGCAGATTAGGGGTTAATAAATGTAGGTAGGTGGCGGCGATGTTAGGGCCGCCAGATTAGGGGTTAATAATATTTAACTAATGTTTGCGAGGCGGGAGTGCAGAAGTTTAGGGGTTAATATGTTTATTATAGTGGCGGCGACGTTGGGGGAGGCAGATTAGGGGTTAATAAGTGTAGGTAGGTTGCGGCGACATTGGGGGCGGCAGATTAGGGGTTAATAAATATAATGTAGGTGGCGGCGATGTTGGGGGCAGCAGATTAGGGGTTCATAAATATATTGTAGGTGGCGGCGGTGTCCGGAGCGGCAGATTAGGGGTTAAAATTTTTATTTTAGTGTTTGCGATGCGGGAGATCCTCGGTTTAGGGGTTAATAGGTAGTTTATGGGTGTTAGTGTACTTTTTAGCACTTTAGTTATGAGTTTTTTATGCTACAACGTTGTAGTGCAAAACTCATAACTACTGACTTTTAAAAATGTGTTAGGGATCTTGACAGGGTAGGGTGTCCCACTCACTTTTTGGCCTCCCAGGACAGACTCATAATACCGGCGCTATGGAAGTCCCATAGAAAAAAGACTTTAGGAAGTTTACGTAAGTTGTTTTGCAGTAAGGCCAAAGAAGTGTGCGGTGACCCTAAACCTTCAAGACTCGTAATACCAGCGGGCGTAAAAAGGCAGCGTTAGGACCTCTTAACGCTGCTTTTTTACCCTAACGCACAACTCGTAATCTAGCTGAATGTATTCTAGTAAAATCTATTTCTGTTTCAGGGGTAGCTCTTGCTGTGCGCAGAGCATATGTACATATATCATGTGGTCCTGCATTCAAACACTGCTCCTTTTCATAGAGCATATCATGGCCTCAAGGTGCTAGCTCAAGCTGTAGGTGCAAAATTCTGACCACACTCATGAACGTATACATAAAAAAAGGAGCACCATGCATGATTAAGGGCTGTTTCCCAAAACATTGTAGTGTACTTGCTTCCTCTCCTAATAAATATGGATTGAAAGTTATTATACGACTTTGGAATGATGCTCATTTTTTGTTTTATATGTTGGTTGGCTGGCCTGAGCAATCCTATAGAGAGCAGCACATCCTTTTATTACTGATGCTGGACTGTCTTTTGCTATATTGAGTTTTCACACCCAGAAACACCCATAGCAAGTCCCTCATTCACGAGATCACTGAGACATCTTACATTCTATCCAGCTAGAGACAACTTTACAATAACAAAACAGGCTTGCAAATAATTTAGTTACAAACATTTGCATAAACCTTTTGCAAGCTGTGGTTGTACATATTGTTTTCCGCATTATTATCTGTTTGTGTTTGATGATTTAGATATCATGTATTGGGTTCCTCAAGCAGTTATAGTTAATGACAATAAAATGCTACGTGATACGTGAAGCGATGCTCAATGAATTCTGACCATGATCTCGCTTTACAATGAGACCCCCCATGGCAACAGCACAACTGTCTAGAAATTATAGTCCACGGTGTCTCATCACTGAGAAGAATTTGCCGGTGCCAACTCTCTGAGCAGGAGCAGTGTTTAGATGTACAGAATTGCTATGCATCTGCTCCATGCACAGTAATGTGTGTGTATTGCAAGATGTTTCTAATTTCCTATTAAATATGGACATCAGAATGCTCATTCATTATTACCATGATGTGTTTGGGGGCTTTAAAAAAAATAGTTAAAAGAATTACAAAACAATCCCCTAGTTTTACGAGTTTTGCGCTAAACAGGGTGCGAAAATAACGCCAATTTTTTTCGTTATTGCACTTTCCATAGCTCTGCCATTACAAGTTACTGAAAAACCTCCTTGTGCTGTGCTTTATGGTGCGTTATGCTCCATATAGCACAAAAGCCAAGGGCTGAGTTTATGTGCTTGTGCATGCTTTCCCGCATAGACATCAATGGGGAGAAAGTGTTATAAAAAATATAACACCTGCAATCGCGGAATGGCGATCGCTGTAATGCAACCCCATTGATGTCTATGGGGAAAAGAACACCCTAACATAAACCCCTAGTCTAAACACTCCTAGTTCACCGCCCCCTGACATTGCCAACACTAATAAAAGTTATTAATCCCTAAACCGCCACTCCCCGACATTGCCAACACTAAATATAATTATTAACCCCTAATCTGCCGCCCCCGACATCGTCGACCTTAAATAAAGTGATGAACCCCTATTCCACCGCTCCCTGACATCACCGACACTAAATAAAGTGATTAACCCCTTATCCGCCGCTCCCCAGCATTGTTGACACTAAATAAACCTATTAACCCTAAACCGCCGCCCCCCCACATTGCAAAACACTAAATAAAACTATTAACCCCTACACCTAACTTTAAATAAAAGTTACAATATAACTATCTTTAAATAAATTTATTTAAATACATCTTTAAATAAATAAAAACTTACCTGTGAAATAAAAAAAAACTAATTTTAAACTATAAATTAACCTAAGTATTCTAATAAAATAAAAAAATCTACCAATCTAAATTACAAATTTTAAAAAACCTAATACTACGAAAAAATTCTAAAATTCTAAAATTACAAAAAATAATAAACACTAAAATTATGTAAAAATAAAAAAACTCTAAGATTACAAAAAATAATAAATGAAATTTTTAAAAATAAAATCAATTACACCTATTTTGCCCTATTCGATACTGACCATAGAGGTCAGACCTATGGTTAATTTTCTAAATGTCCCCCAATCTTTTTTACAAAAAACTGGACTAAGCAGTTTTTGGGGTCTAAAGTTCTCGACTGTGCGGTGTTAGAAAAAAAAAGCACTGAAATGTGCCTTTACATTGTGGTCTATGGGAGGTCGCGTTCGCATTGCACCTATTTGCGTGCGCTGGTATTACAAAGTGGAGCACAAATATTGCTTTAGTGAAAGCGATATTTTGCGCTCCACTTGTAATCTGGCCCATTATTCACAGAAAGATTTTAATACTGAATCATAGTGGGTTAAAAAAAAGAAAAAAGAAAAAACTACGTTTCTCAGTAAAGTTGAGTTTCGTTGTGTCAGTGTTCCTTTAATTAATGCAGAATGAACATTCAAGAAAACAGCTTTCTAAAAGATTGCTATAAATCACAATGGTCTATAGCTCCCTGCAGCTTTATATAGCTGTAAATTCTAACACCATATTTAGCAAAATAAGCTCAAAGCTCTCTATACAAAGTAATGAAATTTTAACACATCATCACAAAGTGAGTACATCTCTATCAGTCAGTTCTGTAGAGGCGGTGCGTACGTATATACATATCTTGCGCTCACTAGAAGAACATTTTCTACAGCTGTTCTCAGTGCACATAAAGTATTTTATTTCTTTAAATAGAGATTTTAGTTTAACCAGCTATAGGGACATTCAAGAACAAACTATAGAGCCCAGGAATAGCTTGCAAAGAAAGTTTGTATTATACTTTGTGTTTTTTTATTTTGTTTTGTTTTTAAACTTTAAAAATAGCATACTTGTTATGCCTGCATTGTCAGTCCCGAAGCATATATGTATGGAGCTTGATGCCCCGTGTTTCTAAAGACCGCTGCTCCATAACCTGTCCGCCTACTCTGAATATATCCACTACGTTCACTTCAGCAACTACAACAGAAGTATTTGAAACTAAAGGGTGTGTAAAGTGTGGAAATAAATATGTGGTGTACCTTGTGGAATGCACAGAATGTGCCAGACAGTATGTAGGTTGAACAACAAGGGAGGTAGCGACTCGCATAAAAGAACTTATCTCCTATGTAACCAATGATCGAGCCATTTCAGCTCTATCCAAACACTTTTTGGAGGTACACGGAGGAGACCTGAGTACCTTTAGGTGGCAGGCTATCAAGCAAATTGTGAATCCCCGAGAGGAGGTAATACATTTTATATTTTGTCCAGACAGGAAATTTATTGGATTCACAAGCTCGGTAGCCCGCTACCTACAGGATTTAACTCAGAGTTCGATTTAATAAACTATTGGCATAGATAAATTAACATTAGATTTACAGTATAGTAGACTATCATCATCATTTGTTCATACTAGGGGTTAGGTATTTCTTTGTGTATATGTCTATTGAAATTTTTCCTCCCCTATATATGTATATGTATGTATATATATATATGTTCTTGTATGGATATATGGGTATATATATGTATGTTTATTTATGCTGTGTACTCTATATATATATATATATATATATATATATATATATATATATGTATATGTTCTTGCTAGTATAGAAGTATTTCTATTAGGTATTGCTGTATTTTTGTCTAGCCAATGTTCATGATATCTAATTATTTATTTTACTTTTATCCTCCTGAGAGGTTATTATAAGCGCTATTACTTTCTGTTGTTGTATATACTGCAATAACAGTCATAGCATAATATATTAAAGTGATATTGATGGCTTATATAATATCCTACAGTGCAGGTACTATACACATATGCAGGGTTTTCCACATTTTTCTTTCTTTCTAATATATATTTTGAAAATAGTTCACTCATCATCTGTTTAAATATTATACTGAGCCCCTTGAATAACATTGTGTTCCTAACACTAACGTATGATTGATGCCTTCTTTTTAATGTATCCTAAATAAACATTTATATCTTTTAATTTTTTTCCAAGAGACACTGGATTCATTTGCCTTTTCACTATAGTCTTTTTTGCAAGGAACTTTGTGGGATCTTTTTTTCTATATTCTATGTGGAGTACTGGGACTCCATTCCTGTGTTTAAGTTCCGGATTTGCACTATACTCGAAAGAGAGAGAGCCGTGGCCACGCTGAGGAGTTTGTAGGCGGGACCTATGGTAGAGAGTACACAGAGCGGAGGATCAGACGGAGAGGAGGCTTGGAACGCACACCGCATCTGAATAGCTGCATACAAATTACATCTAAGCAAGCGATCACCGGAAGTGACTAATACAGGTAATATTTAGACATGTGCAATTTGTTTCGGATTTATTCTGAAAATTCGGTAAATTCGGAGATTCGGATCGATTCGAATTTCCAAATTAAAATACTTCCGAATCTACCGAATGAATCCGAAATAGCTGCCGTATCTCCGAATAAATCCGAATTAGCTCAGTAAAATTAGGCATTCCCCCATAGGAAACAATGGGGCAATTTCGGCTGAAAAAAAACCTAACACCGCAGCCCCATTGTTTCCTATGGGGAAACACTAAGTCTGCACCTAACACCCTAACATGTACCCTGAGTCTCTAAACACCCCTAATCTAACACTTATTAACCCCTAATCTGCCGCCCCGCTATCGCTGACACCTGCATTATCTTATTAACCCCTAATCTGCCGACCGGATATCGCCGCCACTATAATAAATGTATTAACCCCTAAACCGCCGCACTCCCGCCTCGCAAACACTATAATAAATTTCATTAACCCCTAATCTGCCCCCCCCAACGTTGCCGCAATCGTAACTATTAAATAGTTATTTACTGTTTAATAGCTACCTAGTTAAAATAATTACAAAATTACCTGTAAAAGAAATCCTAACCTAAACTAAACTAAAGTACAAAAACCCCCCCACTAAATTACAAAAAATAAAAAAATATTACAAGAATTTTAAACTAATTACACCTAATCTTAAAAGGGCCTTTTGCGGGGCATGCCCCAAAGAAAACAGCTCTTTTGCCTGTAAAAAAAACACAATACCCCCCCCCCCACATTACAACCCACCACCCACATACCCCTACTCTAACCCAAACCCCCCTTAAATAAACCGAACACTACCCCCTGAAGATCTCCCTACCTTGAGTCGTGTTCACCCAGCTGGGCCGAAGTCTTCATCCGATGGGGCAGAAGAGGACATCCAGACCGGCAGAAGTCTTCATCCAAGCGGGGCAAGAAGAGGTCTTCCATCCATCAGAAAAGTACCACAAACAAACAAACACTAAATTACCAAAAATAATAAAATATTACAAGAATTTTAAACTAATTACACCTAATCTAAGCCCCCTACTAGCTATTAATATAGCTACAATATAACTAATAGTTACATTGTAGCTATTTTAGGATTTATATTTATTTTACAGGCAACTTTGTATTTATTTTAACTAGGTACAATAGTTATTAAATAGTTAATAACTATTTAATAACTACCTAGCTAAAATAAATACAAATTTACCTGTAAAATAAATCCTAACCAAAGTTACAATTACACCTAACACTACACTATCATTAAATTAATTAATTAAATGAATCCTATTTAAAACTAAATACTTACCTGTAAAATAAACCCTAATATAGCTACAATATAACTAATAGTTACATTGTAGCTATTTTAGGATTTATATTTTTTTACAGGCAACTTTGTATTTATTTTAACTAGGTAAAATAGCTATTAAATAGTTATTTACTGTTTAATAGCTACCTAGTTAAAATAATTACAAAATTACCTGTAAAATAAATCCTAACCTAAGTTACAATTAAACCTAACACTACACTATCATTAAATAAATTAAATAAATTAACTACAAGTACCTACAATTAAATACAATTAAATAAACTAAACTAAAGTACAAAAAAAACCAAACACTAAATTACAAAAAAATAAAAAAATATTACAAGAATTTTAAACTAATTACACCTAATCTAAGCCCCCTAATAAAATAACAAAGCCCCCCAAAATAAAAAAAATGCCCTACCCTATACTAAATTACAAAAGTTAACAGCTCTATTACCTTACCAGCCCTTAAAAGGGCCTTTTGCGGGGCATGCCCCAAAGAAAACAGCTCTTTTGCCTCTAAAAAAACACACAATACCCCCCCCACACATTACAACCCACCACCCACATACCCCTACTCTAACCCAAACCCCCCTTAAATAAACCTAACACTACCCCCTTGAAGATCTCCCTACCTTGAGTCGTCTTCACCCAGCCGGGCCGAAGTCTTCATCCGATGGGGCAGAAGAGGACATCCAGACCGGCAGAAGTCTTCATCCAAGCGGGGCAAGAAGAGGTCTTCCATCCATCAGAAGTCTTGATCCAGGCGGCATCTTCTATGTTCATCCATCCGGAGCAGCAGCATCCTGAAGACATCCGACGCAGAGCATCCTCTTCTTTCTTGATCTGATGACTAAATGACTGTACCTTTAAGTGACGTCATCCAAGATGGCGTCCCTTGAATTCCGATTGGCTGATAGGATTCTATCAGCCAATCGGAATTAAGGTAGGAAAATCTGATTGGCTGATTCAATCAGCCAATCAGATTGAAGTTCAATCCTATTGGCTGATCCAATCAGCCAATCAGATTGACCTCGCATTCTATTGGCTGTTCCGATCAGCCAATAGAATACGAGGTCAATCTGATTGGCTGATTGGATCAGCCAATCGGATTGAACTTCAATCTGATTGGCTGATTGAATCAGCCAATCACATTTTCCTACTTTAATTCCGATTGGCTGATAGAATCCTATCAGCCAATTGGAAGTCAATGGACGCCATCTTGGATGACGTCACTTAAAGGTACAGTCATTTAGTCGTCGGATCAAGAAAGAAGAGGATGCTCCGCGTCAGATGTCTTCAGGATGCTGCCGCTCCTCTCAGGATGGATGAACATAGAAGATGCCGCCTGGATCAAGACTGATGGATGGAAGACCTCTTCTTGCCCCGCTTGGATGAAGACTTCTGCCGGTCTGGATGTCCTCTTCTGCCCCATCGGATGAAGACTTCGGCCCAGCTGGGTGAACATGACTCAAGGTAGGGAGATCTTCAGGGGGGTAGTGTTAGGTTTCTTGAAGGGGGGTTTGGGTTAGAGTAGGGGTATGTGGATGGTGGGTCATAATGTGGGGGGTATTGTGTGTTTTTTTACAGGCAAAAGAGCTGTTTTCTTTGGGGCATGCCCCGCAAAAGGCCCTTTTAAGGGCTGGAAAGGCAATAGAGCTGTTAACTTTTGTAATTCAGTATAGGGTAGGACATTTTTTTATTTTGGGGGGATTTGTTATTTTATTAGGGGGCTTAGATTAGGTGTAATTAATTTAAAATTCTTGTAATTTTTTTTATTTTTTGTAATTTAGTTTATTTAATTGTAGATAATTGTAGGTACTTGTAGTTAATTTATTTAATTTATTTAATGATAGTGTAGTGTTATATTTAATTGTAACTTAGGTTAGGATTTATTTTACAGGTAATTTTGTAATTATTTTAACTAGGTAGCTATTAAATAATCAATAACTATTTAATAGCTATTGTACCTAGTTAAAATAAATACAAAGTTGCCTGTAAAATAAATATAAATCCTAAAATAGCTACAATGTAACTATTAGTTATATTGCAGCTATATTAGGGTTTATTTTACAGGTAAGTATTTAGTTTTAAATAGGATTCATTTATTTAATTAATTTAATGATAGTGTAGTGTTAGGTGTAATTGTAACTTAGGTTAGGATTTATTTTACAGGTAAATTTGTATTTATTTTAGCTAGGTAGTTATTAAATAGTTATAAACTATTTAATAACTATTGTACCTAGTTAAAATAAATACAAAGTTGCCTGTAAAATAAATATAAATCCTAAAATAGCTACAATGTAACTATTAGTTATATTGTAGCTATCTTAGGGTTTATTTTACAGGTAAGTATTTAGTTTTAAATAGGATTCATTTATTTAATTATAGTAAATTTATTTTGTTTTATTTAAATTATATTTAAGTTAGGGGGTGTTAGGGTTAGGGTTAGTTTAGGTTTAGGGGTTAATAACCTTATTATAGTAGCAGCGACGTTGGGGGTCGGAGATTAGGGGTTAATAATTGTAGGTAGGTGGCAGCGATGTTAGGGAGGGCAGATTAGGGTTTAATAAAATTTATTATAGTGTTTATCCTTTGGTGTATAAATAATTATATAAAGGAAGACACTTTGCTTGTTTGTTGATTTGGACTCACCTTACATATACGCTGCAAGTTGCGAGTGGTAACAGCTCCCTGTACCCATAGGTTCCCATACTACACCACTTGTTTTGATCGTCTGTGCTTATTTGTTTTCTTCCCTGGATTGGTGTTGTATATATATATATTGAGCTCTATATCAGTATGGCAAATTAGTGTATGCACCAAGGCCTCTCTCAGACTATATCCAATATTTCAATATCCAGCTATTACTCTAACGGATATATACTAATATGGAGGAAGTGGCAGTGATTGACTCCTTTTTTTCTTTAAAAGATACAGATGATGAGGACTTGGACTACTTAGAGCTAAAAGATGTTTTTGCACAAGATGTCCCCAACACTCAGTTGGGTGATCATTTCTACGATATGGAATCTCTTAAAAAGAAGGAACAAAAGCTCAAGTGAGACAAATGGATTTTATCTAAATATATAGCTATGAAAATGGTACCTAGGAGACTTCGTATCAATAAGTTTCCAACATATGATATACAAGATTTAAACTTTATTGAAAAATGGAACCAGACTTTGACTGATTGCTCTCTAAGATTAATTGCATTGCTTATAGTGTATAAAGATATGCTTTTGAATGAAGTTAAATAGAAAATTACTCTTTTACAGGTTGATATAAACAAATTCAAGGAATATGATGTGTACCCCCAATATGATAATATACTTAAGAGTACAATGGAAGAGTACTCCTTAATGATATCAATAGGATTAAAAGGCAAGATAGTTACACTTGGGCTGCAGTGGACATATAATCTTTGTATTCATGTATACCTCATCAGTTGGGTATACAGGCCGTGAAATATTTTTTGGATAGGGAGGCGACTGTACAGGATGATTTCAAAATGTTTTTATGTGATTGTTTAAAGTTCCTACTATCCCAACTATTTCATATTTAATGGTGAGTTTTACCTTCAACTCTGCGGCACTGCGATTGGGCGAAAATTTGCCCCATTGTATGCCAATTTATTTGTGGGATGGTGGGAGCTTCATTACATTTATGTTGACTCTAATCCTTATGTGGATGACATCATCCTGTACAGACGTTTTATTGACGACATGGTCTTTGTTCTCAGCCTTGATGGTGGGAAAATTCATAATTTCTTATTTAAACAACAATCATTTAGAATTGAAATTCACCGGAGAAGAGAATTTGGCCACCATCAACTTCCTGGACCTTACACTTCAGGATAACTCTAATAAAGGAATTATAGAGTCTAGGACATTCCATAAACCCACGTCTGATAATACCATGCTACATGCCAATTCTGCCCATCCTCCGCACCTGATTAGATCAATACAAAAAAGCCAATTCATTAGGCTTAAAAGAAATACAAATTCAGATCTAACATATCAAATTCAGTCAGATGAGTTAAAGAATAGGCTTTTGCAGATTTTGCAGAGGGGTTACCCAAAGGATCTTCTGGATAAAGCACAAGGTGAAGTAAGGCAAATTTCTATTTCTCAACAATCCAAAAAATCCTTTAATGATGATACTGTTGTTTTTAGTACACCATACTCTCCTCAGTATAATAAAATTGTGGCCATCTTAAAGAAACATCTTAGCATGTTAGAGAATGACAATTTATTGGCACCATATGTAAAGAGCTGTAAATTTGTTTCCAAACGACCTGTGACTTTAGGGTCTAAGCTGTCACCTAGCATGATTACAACTAAAGATACAAACACAACCAGAACCACTTGGCTCTATTCTGAAGGAAATTTTAATTGTACAAATTATAACTGTAAGTCATGTTCAGTTCTTACTACAGGCAAGGAATTCAAATCATCAGTAACGCAGCATATATTTAAGATAAATATGCACGCCACTTGTCGAGCTAAGTGGATTATTTATCTCATTACCTGTAACTTATGCCAGGCCCAGTACGTTAGTCAGACTCCTCGAAAACTCTGTACTAGAGTCTGTGAACATTTGAGGGATGGGGAGAATTATAATAAGGATTCTGCATTAGCAAAACACTTTAATGGAATACACTTTCGCAACTATTATGTACACAAGAAAAGTTGAAAGGATAATATACCGACAGGGCAATTTTTGAGAATTAGAAAGAACTGCTCTAGACAAGTAGATAAAGTTATAAACCCCTAAACCTAACCCTAAGTGTAACCCTAAAACTCACTAACTTTAATATAATTAAAATAAATCTAAATAAAAATGACTATCATTAACTAAATAATTCCTATTTAAAACTAAATATTTACCTATAAAATAAACCCTAAGCTAGCTACAATATAACTAATAGTTACATTGTATCTAGCTTAAGATACCAAAAATAGAAGTTGTGCTCAAAGTATCAGGAAGAACTTGAAAAGAATATTCTCCAAGCAGAGAGTATAAGTAAAACCAACTTTTTGTCAGGTTACTGTCAGATTTTTTCTGTAAGTCAGAAAAAGGTATAATTAATATGAGGACCACAACTGCAGCCTAGTGGTTTTGTTTTAAGTGTATGTGGCAAACTACAATTAGTGATGGGCGCAACAGGGTTGCAGTGAGCCAATGCACTTAAGTTTGATATTAGGTTCTACAGTACAAATTGCTGAGATATTTGAACTTTATGTCCAGCTCAGTATTTGTCATGTTCACCTGATTAGTTATGTTATCAATTCCAATCTGTATACAATTTTGGAGTACTGACTTTGTACTTAAATACCTATAGTATGGTATAGACTTTAGTTAAGAAGTGAATTAACGATTTAATACTTTAGGTTTGTCTGAATAAATAGTAGCAGTGCTGAGCGGTTTAACTGCTGTCTGTTAATGAGAGATTGAATAGTAATTGTCTTGATTGTATTTGGAACGATAGAACAAGATCATGTAATTACTATTTTGTAGGTAAGAGTAAGTTAACTTACGTTAGTTTGTACAGAGACGCTCCGGAATTAATTCTGGTGGAATCAGTTCTAAAGAAAACTTTAGGCGAAAGGTGCTGCTTCTTGTTACTGAGCAGAGAGGAGACTGTGTCGGCGCGGCCGCGAATGTCGGCGTGTGACGTCACCGCTAGGTCCGGGAGAGCAAGGAGCTGTAATTGGAGCGCAGCTGAGTAGCAAGCTTGTAGCGTAGAGTGGCTGTCAGAGATACAGCGTGAGTTGTAAGCTTGTAGCGTAGAGTGGCTGTCAGAGATACAGCGTGAGAAGAAATTTCCAAGCAGTGATTGCATGATATAGAGGGCTTTTATAGAATTTCTAAAGGAGTTGTCAGAGTCAAAAGTGAAGAGTGCGGTACTTAACTGTTTAGGTGAAGTAGGCAGACATATGAAATATGACAGGATCCCCCCCCCAAGGATCAACACCGAGGATCAGGTGAGGGACGATCAGGATGCCTATTATGGAACCGAGTCACCAACCTCTGGGCAGAGAGGTTGGCAGCCGGTTCCCAAGAGTCCTCAGAGGATGGGTATCCCTTCCAGTGAACTAGATATTGTAGCCTACCAAGTACTCGTCGGGAATCCAGCACATCTTGAACCTCATATTCTAAGGAAGGATCCGGCAGAATAGGGATGATCGGTTTCAAAGGAGAATGTTGCCGTAGTTGTCTATAAGGCTTCAAGAGGGAGACATGGAATGTGGGGTGAGATTTCATAGATGGAGGCAATCCAAGAGTGACTGCATTGGCATTGACAACTTTAACAACAGGGAATGGTCCAACAAACTTGGAAGTCAATTTCCTAGAGGGTACTGGTAGATGCAGATTACGGGTTGATAACCAGACATAATCCCCGATAGCATAGGTTGGAGATGGTACCCTCCTTTTATCATAATGAAGTTTATATCTAGATTTTGCTATGTTGATGTTCTGTTTCACCAAAGTAAATGTGTCAGATATGGTATTAAGTAGATCATTCACTACGGGGGACATAGTAGTGGATGAGGAATCCCATTCGAAGGTAGGATGAAAACCGTAGTTGATGTAGAATGGGGTTGACTTTGTGGAGGTATGAACTGAGTTATTAAAAGCGAATTCGGCATAGGGCAGGAGTGAAACCCAATTATCCTGTCTCGCAGAGACAAAACATCTTAAGTATTGTTCCAACCATTGATTTGTCCTCTCAGTTTGTCCATTAGTTTGAGGATGGAAAGAGGTGCTGAGACGTCTGGTAATATTGAGTGACTGGCAAAGCTGTTTCCAGAATTTACTGGTGAACTGTGTACCCCTGTCAGATGTTATAGTATTTGGAAGTCCATGTAATTTGAAGATATGGCTAAACATTAGGGTTACGGTGTCTGTAGTGGTAGGTAATTTATGGTAAGGAAGGAAATGAGCCATCTTGCTGAATAGATCCACTACAACGAGTATGGTATTACATTTCTGTGATTCAGGGAGGTCAACAATGAAATCCATAGCTATATCGGTCCATGGCCGGTGTGGAGTTGGTAATGGTATCAATTGTCCGAACGGGGAGGATTTCCCAGTCTTAGTTGTAGTACAAGTTTTACAAGTTTGAACATATTCAGCTGTGTCCGGGAGGAGACTTGGCCACCAGAAGAACCTTTGTACCAGTTCTTGGGTCTTGTTTATACCCAGATGTCCCACCAAATGGGAATCATGTAAGGTGTTGAGTACAGTTGTTCTGAGTGAAGGGGGTACATAAACTCGTTCTTGGTAATAGTAGAGTCCGTCATCATGTAAGGTAAGATTATGAAGGGGTTTTTGAATGTCAGATAATTGTTCGGACTTGAAATGAGCAGTCTGTTCTGTAGTCAGGCCTAAAATATTATCTGCTGGTATTAGAGGTGCTTCAATGAGAGGTATCATGGGGTCTATAATTTGTCTGGATAGAGCATCAACCTTCTTATTTTTTTGAGCAGGTCTGTATGTAATAAGATAATTAAATCTGGAGAGAAATAAGTTCCACCGTACTTGACGTGAGCTTAGTGTCCGGTTTGTTTTTAAATATTCCAAATTTTTATGGTCTGTGTAAATCAGTATTGGGAGTGAGGTTCCTTCCAATAAGTGTCTCCATTGTTCCAGGGAGCTTTTGATGGCTAATAACTCCTTATCTCCAATCGGATAGTTGATTTCAGCGGGAGTGAGGATGCGAGAATAATAAGCTACTGGGTGTAAGGGCTGAGTTAGCTCAATTCTCTGGGAGAGGATTGCGCCAAGTGCGAAGTTTGAGGCGTCTACTTCCAATACATATTGTAGGGAAGGGTCAGGATAGCGGAGGATGGGAGCTGTTGTGAAAGCTTTTTTTAGAAAGTCGAAGATTCGTTGTGAATCTTCATTCCAGCGGAATCGTTGAGTCGATTTAGTTAGGTTAGTCAGTGGTCTAGATAGTTCAGCGAAGTTCTTAATGAACTTCCTATAGAAGTTCGCGAAACCCATAAACCTCTGGATATCCCTCTTGTTTTTCGGTACAGGCCAATTCAGTATGGCTGAAACCTTGTCATCCTCCATCTGAATGCCGGTAGGTGATATAGAATATCCTAAGAACTTTATCTGTTGTGTATGAAAGGTACATTTTTCCAGCTTTACATATAGGGAATTATCTCTTAATCTCTTTAAAACTAAAGTTACATGTTTGATGTGTTCGTGGAGATTTGTGGAGTATATGAGGATGTCATCCAGATATATGACCAAAAATATGTCTAAATAATCCTTGAAAATATCGTTAATGAAATATTGGAATGTAGCTGGTGCATTACACAAACCAAAAGGCATCACTGTGTGTTCGAACAACCCGTATCTAGTACGAAAAGCGGTTAGCCACTCATGTCCTTGTTTAATACGTACCAGGTTGTAGGCACCTCTAAGATCGAGTTTAGTGTAAATGGAGGCACCACGGAGTCTATCAATTAGCTGTGGTATTAGGGGTAGAGGATAACGGTTTTTTATAGTACGTTTATTTAGTTCCCTATAATCTATTATGGGTCTTAGGGACTGATCTTTATTTTTAACGAAGAAAATGCCTGCCCCAGCAGGGGAGGTGGAAGGGCGGATAAAACCCTTCTGTAAGTTCTCATTGATATAGTTTTTAAGATGTTCAAGTTCTGGTTCTGATAAAGGGAATATATGACCGTAGGGGATATCAACCCCGGGTAGTAGATCAATAGGACAGTCATATACCCTATGGGGAGGTAAATTGGAGGATTCTTTTTTATCGAAAACATCAGAAAATGATGAATATTCTTGGGGGTATGGAGTAGCAGTATCCAAAAGAATCTGTTCCTGATGGAGACAGGTATCAGCACAGTAGGAGGAATTAAATACTACCTGTGCGGTGGACCAGGTTATATTTGGATCATGCTGTTTGAACCAGGTGATACCTAAAATAATAGGGAACATAGGGGAAGGTATGACATCAAAACACAAAAATTCGGTATGTAAATTGTGAGTTGTTACCCGTAATGGGATAGTATGGTACTTAATGGGCCCTGAGGTAATCTCCTTGCCATCAACAAAACGAAGGACACTGGGGGTGTTTTTAGTGACAAGTGGTATTTTATTTTTAACAACAAACTGGTGATCAATATAATTATGACTTGCTCCAGAGTCTAGGATTGCCTCAGAGTGGATTCTGTGATGTTCCCACTGTAATAGAACAGGAAGAGTACAATGATTAATGTGTGCTTGTTTAGCAGATAAACATAATTGAGTGGGTTGTTGCTTACCCTTCCTTCTTTGGAGCTGAAGGCAATCTTTTACGGAATGGTCTAAACCCCCACAATACATGCAGAGGTCCAAGGTTTTTCTCCTTAGTTTCTCCTGAGGTGTGAGGGGTCCTCGAATGAACCCCAGTTCCATGGGAGTCTTGGCAGCCCTAGATGGAGGTCTATGTGAGTGAATACTACTAGTGCTTTGTGGGGGGTGTTTAGGGCTAGTGTCATGGTGGTTTCTTTCAGATCGTCTCTCCCTGATACGTCTATCTAGAATAATACTGATGTCAATTAGATTGTCTAGGGTGTCTGGGAGTGGTTGTCTTGCTAACTCATCTTTTAGTGTTTCTGAGAGACCCAATCTGAATTGATTTCGGAGTGAGAGGTCGTTCCATTGTGTGTCTGGAGACCATTTCTTGAATTCTGCTATGTAATCTTCCACTGGCCTTTTGTTTTGGCGCAGGGAACGCATAGCAGTCTCAGCTGAAAACTGCTTGTATGGGTCATCATATAATTGTCCCATTGCCTTGAAGAATTGGTCCAAGGAGTAAAGTATGGGGTCGTTGCATTCGAAGAACAAATTGGCCCATATACGGGGTTCTCCTCGTAGGTAAGATATGGTAGTGAGAACTTTTAAGTGATCAGTAGTATAAGTTTTAGGCTTCAATTGGAAGTAAAGAAGGCATGAATTCTTAAACTCTCTAAACTCACTTCTAATTCCACTGAATGGTTGTGGAGGGTTTGGTTGTGGTTCATGTGTATTTTGGGATATTTTTATAGTATCTAGTCGCTCATTAATATATAATCTTAATGAGGTGTTCTCTGCCTGTAGTGCAGTTAATCCCTTAGACAGGTTTTCAACTGTTAGTGTCAGAGCATCTACATGTGATACTAGGGCTGCTGGGTCCATCTTACACGGGCTTGGAAATTACTGTCAGGTTACTGTCAGATTTTTTCTGTAAGTCAGAAAAAGGTATAATTAATATGAGGACCACAACTGCAGCCTAGTGGTTTTGTTTTAAGTGTATGTGGCAAACTACAATTAGTGATGGGCGCAACAGGGTTGCAGTGAGCCAATGCACTTAAGTTTGATATTAGGTTCTACAGTACAAATTGCTGAGATATTTGAACTTTATGTCCAGCTCAGTATTTGTCATGTTCACCTGATTAGTTATGTTATCAATTCCAATCCGTATACAATTTTGGAGTACTGACTTTGTACTTAAATACCTATAGTATGGTATAGACTTTAGTTAAGAAGTGAATTAACGATTTAATACTTTAGGTTTGTCTGAATAAATAGTAGCAGTGCTGAGCGGTTTAACTGCTGTCTGTTAATGAGAGATTGAATAGTAATTGTCTTGATTGTATTTGGAACGATAGAACAAGATCATGTAATTACTATTTTGTAGGTAAGAGTAAGTTAACTTATGTTAGTTTGTACAGAGACGCTCCGGAATTAATTCTGGTGGAATCAGTTCTAAAGAAAACTTTAGGCGAAAGGTGCTGCTTCTTGTTACTGAGCAGAGAGGAGACTGTGTCGGCGCGGCCGCGAATGTCGGCGTGTGACGTCACCGCTAGGTCCGGGAGAGCAAGGAGCTGTAATTGGAGCGCAGCTGAGTAGCAAGCTTGTAGCCTAGAGTGGCTGTCAGAGATACAGCGTGAGTTGTAAGCTTGTAGCGTAGAGTGGCTGTCAGAGATACAGCGTGAGAAGAAATTTCCAAGCAGTGATTGCATGATGTAGAGGGCTTTTATAGAATTTCTAAAGGAGTTGTCAGAGTCAAAAGTGAAGAGTGCGGTACTTAACTGTTTAGGTGAAGTAGGCAGACATATGAAATATGACACTTTTATTCCAAGTATTGAAAAGGACATGTAACAAACTGTCCTACAATAAAGCCAGCAGTGACTCTAGCAATCAGGTTAGTGAGCTGATCCTCATGCAGACATGTTTCGTGCGCATGCGCACTTGTATCTAGCTTAAGTTTTATTTTTTATTTCACAGGCAAGTTTGTATTTATTTTAACTAGGTAAAATAGTAAGACCGGACATCCATCCTCAACAAACCTGGGAAAAGTCTTCATCCAAGTGGCAAGAAGTCCTCAACAAAGCCTGGAGAAGTCTTCATCCAAGCCAGCAGAAGTGGTCCTCCAGACCGTCAGAAGTCTTCATCCAGACAGCATCTTCTATCTTCATCCATCTGGTGTGTAGGGGCTCCATCTTCAAGACATCCGGCCCTGAGCATCCTCTTCAATCGAAGTCTTCTTCCCGAATGAAGGTTCCTTTAAATGACGTCATCCAAGGTGGCGTCCCTTGAATTCCGATTGGCTAATAGAATTCTATCAGCCAATCGGAATTAAAGGTAAAAAAAAATTCTATTGGCTGATGCAATCAGCCAATAGAATTGAGCTTCAATCCTATTGGCTGATCCAATCAGCCAATAGGAATGAGCTTGCATTCTATTGTCTGTTCCAACCAGTCAATAGAATGCGAGCTCAATCCTATTGGCTGATTGGATCAGACAATAGGATTGAAGCTCAATCCTATTGGCTGATTGCATCAACCAATAGGATTTTTTCACCTTTAATTCCGATTGGCAGAATAGAATTCTATCAGCCAATCGGAATTCAAGGGACGCCATCTTGGATGACGTCATTTACAGGAACCTTCATTCGGGAAGAAGACTTTGATTGAAGAGGATACTCTGCGCCGGATGTCTTGAAGATGGAGCCGCTCCGCACCGGATGGATGAAGATAGAAGATGCCATCTGGATGAAGACTTCTGCCGGCTTGGATGAAGACTTCTCCCGGCTTTGTTGAGGACTTCTTGCCGCTTGGATGAAGACTTCTCCCAGCTTTGTTGAGGATTTCTTGCCGCTTGGATGAAGACTTCTCCCAGCTTTGTTGAGGATGGATGTCCGGTCTTCAAAACTGTAAGTGGATCTTCGGGGGTTAGTGTTAGGCTTTTTTAAGGGTTTATTGGGTGAGTTTAATTTTTAGATTAGGGGTTTGGGCAGTTGAAAAAGAGCTAAATGCCCTTTTAAGGGCAATGCCCATCCAAATGCCATTTTCAGGGCAATGGGGAGCTTAGGTTTTTTTTAGTTAGGTTTTTATTTTGGGGGTTGGTTTTGTGGGTGGTGGGTTTCACTGTTGGGGGTTGTTTGTATTGTTTTTTACAGGTAAAATAGCTGATTTCTTTGGGACAATTCCCCGCAAAAGGCCCTTTTAAGGGCTATTGGTAGTTTAGTTTAGACTAGGGTTTTTTTTATTTTTGTGGGGCTTTTTTCTGGAGAATTTGGGATTCATAATCAACAAAGAAAAATCCTCTCTTCTCCTGGCTCAATCCATTGTTTTCTTGGGATTCCAGATCAACACTTTAGACTCCACTTTAAGTCTCCCATTAGAGAAATTGAAGAACATCAAGAAGGAGATTTCCTCTCTTTTGAAGAAAACTTGCTTTCCCCTTCGCTTATTAGCCCGTATCATCGGTCTACTCTCCTCTTCCATTCAAGCCATCTTTCCAGCCCCCCTATATTATCAGGCTCTTCAATGCTTGAAAATATCTCACCTTCAAAGAGGTTTTTCTTATCAACATTGGATCTCCTTATCCCCAGAAGTCAAAGAAGAACTCATTTGGTGAATTCAAAACATAGAAGCATGGAACGGCAAAGCAATCTTCGGTTCTGTTCCAGATTTTGTCATAGAATCAGTCGCAAGAAACTCTGGCTGGGAATCCCCGTTGCGGTTCCACAATCACAGGTGGCAAATGGACCGTCCTAGAACTTCTGGCAGGATCCTTTGCAATTCAGAGTTTTCTCAAGTCCAACCTTCCTACTTCGGTTCTCCTTCACATGGACAACCTTTTCACAGTCCGATATCTAAATCATTTAGGAGGCACAAAATCATAACCTCTATCAGACCTTGCAAAAAATTTCATTTACTTTTGCCTCAACAAGCATATTTCTATTTCAGCGGAATTTATTCCGGGTCTATCCAATCAGGCTACAGATTGGGGTTCTCTCTATTTGAAGGACTCCAGCGAATGGAAATTGGACAGGAGTATTTTCCTAAATATTTCTTCTCTCAGGGGTCCTTTCCTTCTAGACCTTTTTGCCTCACGTTCCAATTTCCAAGTCAGACCCTTTTTTAGGTGAAGACCAGACCCAGGCGCCTCTGCCATGGATGCTTTCCTTCAAGTGTGGCTCCCCTCAGGAGCTTATGCCTTTCCCCCCTTTTCAATGATTTCTCTGATTTTGGCTTATCTCTGCAGGAACCCAATATCTCTTCTCCTGATCACGACCTGTGGCCATCCCAGCCGTGGTACCCTTCTCTTCTGGAACTCTAAAACTCTTGTAGCTTGGATGCTTTCAGGGGATCTTGGTCTCTCAATGGACTTTCGGACCAAGCTCGATCTTTATTACAAGACTCTTGGGCTCCAGGAACCAAAAGATGTTATCTCTCTGCTTGGTCCAAGTGGTCTGGCTGGTGTGTCCAGAGGGACCTGGATCCCTTTTTACCTCCATTGAATTTTATTTTATATTATTTCTCTTTTCTTTATGACTCAGGTCTTGCCTATAGATTTATCAATATAGCTCGTTCTGCTATTTCTGCTGGTCACATCCTTATTAATAATACCCCTGTTGGGAAAATCCATCAGGTCTGCCGACTTCTCAAAGCAATTCATATCCAAAAACCTCCGACTTCTAAATACTCTTTCTTTTGGGGCATAGATTTGGTTTTGTCCTTCCTAAGAAATTGGCCTTCTAACGATCTTCTTTATCTCAAACAACTATCAGCTAAACTTGCCATTCTTCTCTGTCTTCTCTCTTTTACCAGAGTTTCTGATGTTCATGCAATTGATATTAAGGGGCCTATTTATCAAAGCGTCAACTATGTTGCTATTGCCGGCGTCAATACGCTTGCCAGACATCGCCAAACATTGCTGCCGCTGACCTGAATACGATCTCCTTATTTATCAAAAAAGTCGTCAAAAACACGCTCATCAAGTACGGTGCGAAGAGCATAACTAACAGTCATCGATGTCGCGGTTATTCGGGTTTATCCCAACTTTATTTATGCCATTTCATTTTTGTCCATGAACAAGCAGATTTCTCTAAAGCTAATCTTTTATTTTTCAACTGTTAATGTCCAAGAAATAGCTACATTTATACCTCAACAAACAATAGCTCATCATAGAAAGTTATTTTTAAATTGATTTGTTATACAAAAAAATCTGTTATATGATACTTCCACATAAATTAATGTGTATTTGTATTTCTAGAAGTCATGATATGCTTTTATCTCATTTTTTTAAATGATTATTAATGCTAGAATTTGTATATATATCTTTGCACATACTTGTATATATATAAATATATATATATATATATATATATATATATATATATATATATATATATATATATTTATGTGTGTGTGTGTGTGTGTTATGCCAGAAATCTTTTTGTTCTAAACAATGTTGTCTTTCATATCTGTGTTTACTTATATGTATATAGTATAAATTTATTTTTATTCTGAGCATGAATAATTGCGAATATAGCATGTAATCAGGGTATCATATGTATTTATTTGCAATCAATGGATATTTTAAGAGCTGGGCCAGTTTTCTCTCTGTACCCGTGTAACCCCTACTGATTGCAATCTAGTTTTAAAAACCATCCCTTCACAGGTGTTATAAAATTGGCTGGCATATAAGATGACATTTATTCATGAAAAAGAAAGTCAAGAGAAGGAAGAAATACTCTGAAAATAGCATGCCAGTAAAGAGGTGATTTTAATTTCTGCTGTATCTGAATAATGACAGTTTAAAGTTAGGTGGGCTATCCCTTTGAGCTATCAGATTATTATGAATCAAACATCAATTCAAATGTTAAAATCCTTGTCTAAAATATTACACTGGGTGTCCTAATGTCAGCATCAATATTTATCTTTAATTCTAATTTTACATATACATACTTTCAAAGTATAATACACAATGTAACAAATGACACTTATAAGTTCTGATGAGTGATCAATGACACAAGTATCGAGCAATTTGATTTGTTAGTGATAGTTTATCTGTATTTGAATCAGATTGGCTGATGTCATAAATCATGTTATTATGCATATTCCAATCAAAAGTGGTGGAAACATTCACTATTGTGTGGGTTGTTTAGGAGTTTGCGTCATAATTGGTGTGAAAAGTGTTGAGTCAAATATGGCGCCAAGTGGAGAGTGGGACTTGTATTACATGGCTTAAACATGGTGCACATAGATTTTTCCAAAAAATAAAAAGGAAGTTAGCTATATTATGTTGTATATTTATTTCATTTTTATCTCTATATCTATTAGTGCAACAAGTTTGGGGCAAAACTTTGCACCATATTTATAGAAATAATATTGTCCCCTTGCTTTATGAGAGACTTGTAACATAATCCATAAGTAGTAATATATTTTTCATTTTTATCCCTATATCTACTAGTGCACCAAATGTGGAGCAATAATAGTGTTTGATTTAGAAAGGGTATACAAATTTAATAAAACTTCTAATTTTCTTTTATTATGTAATATACTTCATTCTCTTGCAACATCAAACATAAGCTTTCTATGTTTTCAGACTCCCATTGAGTTCTATGGCATCCGCAAACTCAATGGTGGCGGATTGAAAACTAGGTACACTGAGTCTGAAAAGACACGAGCGTAAATGTAGAATTTTTGATAACTTTGTGAGAGCTTCAAATAGTGTCGATTAGGAGTGCAAATTAACACAATTCTGCTCGAATACTACGGTTTTCAACTCGCATCGTTCAGATTGAGATTGCGGGATCGTATTTTACATCACAAATTTCAACATTTGCCAATCTTGGCACTTTGATAACTACGGTGAATCAATCTCACGACAAATACGACGCGGAATTCCAGCGTATTTTCAGTTGACGCTTTGATAAATATGCACCTAATTCTCAAATGTTTTCTCCTTTTGGTGTTTTTATTTTTTGTAATTTAGTGTTTATTTTTTTTTTGTAAGTTAGAAAATTGTATTTTAATAATTTAATTTATTTTATTTTATTGTAATGTTAGTTTTTAGTGTAAGGTAGCTTAGGTATTTATTTTAACTAGGTAGCTAGTAAATAGTTAATAACTATTTACTAACTAGTCTACCTAGTTAAAATAAATACAAACTTACCAGTGAAATAAAAATAAAACCTATGATAGCTACAATATAACTATTAGTTATTTTGTAGCTAGCTTAGGTTTTTTTTACAGGTAAGTTTGTATTTAGTTTTAAATAGGAATTATTTAGTTAATAATTGTAATGTTTATTTAGATTTATTTTAATTAGGCTTAGGGTTACATTAGGGTTAGGGTTAGACTAAGGGTTAGGGTTAGGAGTTAATATATTTATGTAGAGTTAGTGATGTGGGAGGTCAGAGGTTTAGGGGTTAATAATTTATTTTTGTATATTTCATTGTGGGGGGCTTGCGGTTTAGTGGTTAATAGGTTTATTATAGCGGCTGTGTGGGCGGACGGCAGATTAGGGGTTAATAATCTTAAAATAGTGTGTGCAATGTGGGAGGGCGGCGGTTTAGGGGTTAATAGGTTTATTATAGTGGCGGCGATGTCTGGGACCGGCGGGATAGGGGTTAATTAATTTTTTTTAGTGTTGACGATGTCCGGAGTGGCAGATTAGGGATCAATAATTTTATTTAGTGTTTGCGATGCGGGAGGGCCTCGGTTTAGGGGTTAATAGGTAGTTTATGGGTGTTAGTGTACTTTTTAACATTTTAGTTATGAGTTTTATGGTACAGCTTTGTAACGTAAAACTCATAACTACTGACTTTAGATGGCGGTACGAATCTTGTCAGTATAGGGTGTACCGCTCACTTTTTGGCCTCCCAGGCAAACTCGTAATACCGGCCGTAATGGGAGTCCCATTTTTTAAAAGTGTAGTACTGACGTTACGTGACGGCCAAAAAGGTGTGCGATACACCTATACCTACAAGACTCGTAATAGCAGCGTTAGGGAAAAAGCAGCGTTATGAAGTTAACGATGCTTTTTTCACTCATAATGCAAAACTCATAATCTAGCTGTAAATTATCCAAAATAAAAAAGTTATTCCTAATCTAATACCCCCTTAAAAACAAAAATACTACCCCAAAATACAATAAAAACCTAATCTAACAATAAACTACCAATAGCCATTAAAAAGGCCTTTTGCAGGGCATTGCCCTAAACATAACAGCTCTTTTAGGAAAAAAATACAAAGTACCCTCTATCAGTACAACCCCCCAACCCACCAAAACAAAAAAAAATAAAAGGGCAATCAGCTCTTTTACTGCCCATGAAAATAAAAAAAATATATCAACTAAAAAAGAAAACACCACAAAAAAAAACACTAACCCCGAAATAGGTACTCACCATTGATGAAGTCCGGGCATCCATCTTCTTCAAGGTGGCGAAGGAGTTCTTCCAGCGCAGCACCATCTTCCATCTTCATCCCTGTGGCGTGGAGGTGGCTCAGTCACCCGATGTGGAGGTCCTCTTAATGCGGTCGTCCGCCGCACACTGAAGATTGAATGCAATGTAGCCCTTTTATATTGGGTTAGCTTGCATTCCTATTGGCTGAACATTTCAAATCAGCCAATAGGATGAGAGCTGCTTACATCCTATTGGCTAATTTGAACTTTTTACCTCTGTGGTTACCTTGTATTTAAGCATCTTCTGACAGCCCCCTGATCACATGACTTTGTATTTATTATCTATTGACTTGCATTTAGTACTGTGTTGTGCTAACTCTTAAATAACTTCTCAGGCGTGAACATATTGTTATCTATATGGCCCACGTGAACTAGCAGTCTCCTGTTGTGAAAAGCAAGTACAAAAGCATGTGATAAGAGGCTGTCAATAGAGCCTTTGAAACAGGCAGAAATTTAGAGGTTTAAATGTTATAAAGTATATTAATCTAACAATGTTGGTTGTGCAAAATTGGGGAATGTATAGTGAAGGCATTATCTATATTTATAAACAATAACATTTTTTTTTATTATTATTATTTATTTAAGACCAACATTACATAGTGGGGCCTATTTATGAAATGTCTGTCGGACATGATCCGATCAGCGGATTATGTCCGACAGACATTGCTGAATACAGAGAGCAATACGCTCTCCGCATTCAGCATTGCACCAGCAGTTCTTGTGAACTGCTGGTGCAATGCTGTCCCCTGCAGATTCGTGGCCAATCGGCCGCTAGCAGAGGGTGTCAGTCAACCCGATCGTATTCGATCGGGTTGATGTCACGTGATCTCTGTCCGCCTCCTCAGAGCAGACGGACAGGTTATGAAGCAGCGGTCTTTAGACCGCTGCTTCATAACTGGTGTTTCTGGCGAGTCTGAAGGCTCGCCAGAAACACGGCCCTTTAAGCTCCATACGGAGCTTGATAAATGGGCCCCATAATGTCAAGAAGCAAATATTAATGTCATACATGACCCAAATAGAATATGTCATAGATATGATAAGGAGGAAGGAAGAAAAGGAGAGAAAAAATAAACAGATGAATAGTCATATTAATAATCAGCTTTCATAATCCATATAGAATCTACCTTCCAGCAATCCCATTGTTGGAATTTTATATTTTTATCTCAAACTCAAAAAATACAAACCATGTCCACCAAAGAAAAACCTTAGGTATAAGATTCTTTTATATATATATATATATATATATATATATATATATATATATATATATATATATAAACTAGGTTTCACCTTGTAATAGTGCTAATTTATTTAACAAATGCCTCTATAAATATTCTCTCTGGCTGCAAAAAAAAAAAAAAAGCAAAAGGCCCTCCTATCCCCCCCCCCCCCCCCATTCCCATCTCTCCGCTGCTACCAGTAAATTACACGTGGTTGGTTTAACCAGGCTCTAGAGATAATCTCATTTTGAGCCATCTCTTTGAATGTTTGTAGTTTTTTTAAGTGGTGTTATTAATTGTCGTATTTCGATTGGATACGTCTTAATTACACCCGTCCATTTACTAAGGTATCTGTTTAACGATTTGTCTATCTTATCCGATAAAATATATTGTTCCATTATAATTAGATCTAATATTTCTTTAGAGAACCTAGAAAAAGGGGGAGCCTGTTTTGACTTCCAATTAGCTAGGATAAGATTCATTCCTAGCAGGATGACAGAATTAATTAATTTATCATTTCTGTGTCTCTCTACTGGACATAAGAAAATAATAGTTTTCCCGTCAAATTGAAAATCCCTATCCAGGGCCCTATTTAACCAAAAGTTGATTTTGTACCAAAATTGTACAATTTTGGGGCAGTACCAAAGGCAGTGTACTAGATGTGCAGGTATAAAGTTACATCTACAGCAGTTTGAGCTGTTACTTGAGGACCAATTGCCAATTTGAGCTGGTGTTATGCTGATCCTGTTTATTAATTTGCAGTGTGACTCTCTCCATGCCACCGTGTAGGCAGATCTCTTAGCTAATTCAAAGCTTTTTTTAATAACATCCCTGTCAGGATAGGTAAAGTCCAGAGTTAGACCCAAATGCTAGAATGAGGTTAATAACACCCTAGCACAGTGAGTATATACCAGGATCTGACCCTGCGACAGCTGTAGTGTAATATATACTCACAGTAATAGACTGGAAGATGACACAGCCGGGTCAGGAGTATAGAAACTTTGTGTAGTAAGGGTTAATCAATAGAGTAATCAGGCAAGCAATGTCCAGCAACGTGTAATCAGGCAGATAGGGGTTAACCAATAGAGTAGTCAGGTAAGCAGTGTCCAGCAACGTGTTATCAGGCAGGTAGGGGTTAACCAATAGAGTAGTCAGGTAAGCAGTGTCCAGCAACGTGTTATCAGGCAGGTAGGGGTTAACCAATAGAGTAGTCAGGTAAGCAGTGTCCAGCAACGTGTTATCAGGCAGGTAGGGGTTAACCAATAGAGTAGTCAGGTAAGCAGTGTCCAGCAACATGTTATCAGGCAGGTAGGGGTTAACCAATAGAGTAGTCAGGTAAACAGTGTCCAGCAACGTGTTATCAGGCAGGTTGGGGTTAACCAATAGAGTAGTCCGGTAAGCAGTGTCCAGCAACGTGTTATCAGGCAGGTAGGGGTATTAGGGTTCAGAATAAACAGGCACAGATTCAGAATATCAAAGGAATAACTTTGTACTCACAAAAGCCCACGAGTAAAACAAACACGCACCGATGAGAGGAGACGCCGGAATAAGAAGGCCTCCTGACGTCATCGGAAGGGCCGACAGGAACAGGGTTGCTAGGCAACCAATGAAAGCGCTACCGCGCTGAGGCAGAAGTAAAAAGAAGCGATCAGCAGCTGAGCGATCGCGACAGTGCCCCCACCTCAAGGACCCCTCCGGGAAACACGAACAGGCTTAGAAGGATTCTGGGCGTGGAACCGTTTGATCAAAGCAGAGGCACGGACATGAGAAGCAGGTTCCCAAGAACGTTCAGTGATGGGATATCCCTTCCAATGGACCAAATAGTATAGACGGTTACCCCTTAATCTGGAATCAAGAATTTGACTGATCTCAAATTCTGAAGTACCATCCACAAGGAACGGAGAGGGAACTCTACATTTGGTGGAAAACCGGTTAGAGACTGCTGGTTTAAGAAGAGATACGTGAAAGACAGGGTGAATCTTCAAGTTGTCTGGTAAAGCCACCCTGTAGGCAGTAGAACATACCTTGGAAACAATCCTGAATGGTCCGATGTATTTGGGACCCAATTTAGCACAGGGTTGTTTGAGTCGGATGAATCTGGTGGAAATCCAAACCTTGTCTCCAGTCTGAAAAGAGGGCGCCTTACGGCGTCTGCGATCAGCAAATCGTTTATACTTTTGAGTAGAGAGAAGAAGGATTTCCCGAATCTTCTTCCAGTGTTTACAAAGACTTCTCACAGTACGATCTGCTCCAGGGACTCCAGAACCTCCCGAAGACATAGGAAAAGTTCTAGGTTCGAATCCATAGGCTGCCTTGAAAGGAGAAGTCTGTAAAGAAGAGTTAAAGCGGGAATTGTAAGCAAGTTCTGCTAAAGGAAGAAGTTGAGACCAATTGGAGTGTTGATGATTAACATAGTGCCTGAGATAGGACTCAAGAGATTGATTTACCCGCTCAGTTTGTCCGTTGGACTGAGGATGATGCGCAGTAGAAAGAGATATAGTAACTCCAAACTGTTTGCACAGAGATTTCCAAAATCTTGAGACAAATTGAACTCCTCGATCGGAAACGATGTCCAAAGGAAAACCATGTAATCTGGTGATATGGAGAATAAACAATTCAGCGAGTTTCTGGGCCGATGGTAATCCAGTTAATGGAACAAAATGAGCTGCTTTGGAGAACCTGTCTACCACCACCCATATGGTCTTGTTTCCGGCAGAATTAGGAAGATCTGTAATAAAGTCCATGGAAACATGAGACCAGGGATAGTACGGAACAGGCAGAGGTTGTAAGAGACCAAGAGGTAATGATGAAGATTGTTTATTTGAGGTACAGGAATTACAAGCTGCAACATCTTTGACATCTTTGCCCATGGAAGGCCACCAGACATGTTGTTTGAGTCTCCACAAAGTATTACATACTCCTGGATGTCCAGACAGAACATTATCATGAGCCCAACAAAGAAGTTTTAGGCGGAATTCAGTAGGTACAAATAAGATCCCAGGAGGTATGTCATAAGATGAAGGAACAGAAGCTTGAGCAGACTGTAACGCTTGTAGAGGAAACGTAGATAACTGAGCCAGAACTTTAGCAGGGCGAAGAATGGGTTCAGAATCCAGAAATGTAGAATCAGAAGCCAGAAATTGTCTAGATAAAGCGTCTGCTTTCATATTCTTAGAGCCAAGAATATAAGAGAGGACAAAATTAAATCTGGAGAAGAACAGAGCCCATCGAGCTTGACGTGAGTTGAGGCATTTGGCAGTATGAAGATACAGAAGATTTTTATGGTCTGTGAGTATAAGAAATGGTTGAACAGTGCCTTCAAGCAGATGTCTCCATTCTTCCAAAGCCATTTTAATAGCTAACAGTTCTTTGTTTCCAACGTCATAATTCAGTTCGGAGGTATTGAACTTCTTGGAGAAAAATCCCACAGGAAGAATCTTGCTAGAACCAGGATTTCGCTGAGATGGTACTGCCCCAGCAGCAATCAGAGAAGCATCCACTTCAAGAATGAATTGAAAAGTCGGAACAGGATGGCAAAGAATGGGAGCCGAAGTAAATGCAGATTTTAGAGATACAAATGCCTGTAAGGCTAGATCAGACCAATGCTTGCAATCCTGACCCTTTTTAGTAAGAGCAGTAAGGGGTGCCGAGATGTTAGCAAAGTCCTTTATGAACTTACGATAATAATTGGCAAACCCCAGGAATCTTTGAAGAGATTTTAAGGAAGTAGGTCTAGGCCAGTCTAGGATAGCCGACAGTTTGTCAGAATCCATCTTGAATCCAGACAGAGAAATAATGTAACCCAAGAAAGGAATAGATTCTTGATGAAAAGAACACTTTTCAAGCTTGGCAAAAAGAGAATTTTCACTTAATCTCTGGAGTACTAATGTAACATGATGAATGTGATCCTGTACAGTCCGGGAATAAATCAGAATATCATCAAGATAGATAATAACAAATTGATTAAGATAGTCTCTGAAAATTTCATTAACGAAATGTTGGAAAACTGCAGGGGCATTGCATAACCCAAAAGGCATAACTAAATATTCATAGTGTCCAAACCTAGTGTTGAAGGCAGTTTTCCACTCGTCCCCTTTACGAATTCTGACCAAATTATATGCCCCACGAAGATCCAATTTGGTAAAGATGGAAGCACCCTGGAGACGATCAAATAATTCGGGAATAAGAGGGAGTGGATAACAATTCTTGATTGTAATTTGATTAAGAGCTCGATAATCAATGCAAGGACGAAGACCTCCATCTTTCTTTTCCACAAAGAAAAAACCTGCCCCTACTGGAGAAGAAGAAGGGCGGATAAAACCTCGGGCCAAATTATCCTTGATATATTCCTCAAGTGAAACATTTTCTTGACGAGAAAGTGGGTAAGTTTTACCCTTAGGTAGAGGTGCTCCTGGTAATAAGTCTATGGGACAATCAAAGGTCCGGTGAGGAGGTAATACTTCAGCATCTTTTTTGGAAAAGACATCACAAAAAGAATGATATTGTTCAGGCAAAGAATCAGGAACGTCCAAAACTGCCACAACAGTACTAGAAGTTTTGGGAGCACTCCGTAAACACTGTGTGAAACAAGAAGATCCCCAAGCAACAAGCTCTCCTTTGGACCAGGAAAAAACTGGATCATGTAGTTGAAGCCAAGGAAGTCCCAAAATGAGGGGAAACTGTGGAGAAGAGATGATGTCAAAGCAAATGGTTTCGGAATGAAGTACTCCTACAGACATGAGAAGAGGAATGGTAGAATATCGAATGAAACCAGAACCTAAAGGTTGACCACTGACAGTAGTGACTTTAATTATTTGGCTCTTGGAAAGCAAAGGAATACGAAAAGCATTGACAAACTCTGAATCCATAAACATTCCTGCAGCTCCAGAGTCGATGAGTGCTTGAGCCTGAAATTTGGTGTTGCCAAAGCAGACAGTAACCAGAACAAACAGCTTGGGATTGAGGGAAGAAAAAGAACTTTGGCTTAACTCAGCCCCTCTTCCTGGAGTTAAGCCCTGGCTTTTACTGGACGAGTTGGACAATCTTTTAACATATGCCCCTTAATACCGCAGTAAAGACATAGTCCCAGATTACGCCTTCTGAGACGTTCAGCTTCGGATAATTTAATAGCACCAACCTCCATGGGTTCCCTTGACTCAGAGATAGAAGTATTTGGAGTAGGAAGTTTTGGAGAATGAGGCATAGGACGAAAGGAAGATCTGATAAAGGATCTTCTGTTACGGTCACGTTCATGGAGACGCTCAGAGTAACGAGCATCAAGCTTGATACATAGGTTGATAAGATCTTCTAGAGAATCGGGAAGATCCCTATAAACCAATTCATCTTTCAAATGATTACAAAGACCTTTACGAAATGCTGCACGCAGTGCCCCATGATTCCACATAGTTTCAGCAGCTAAAGTCCGGAATTCTATAGCGTATTGTGCTACAGAAAGAGATCCTTGTCTTAAATCTAAAAGTCCTGCTTCAGCCGCCGCTGATCTACCAGGTTTATCAAACACAGAAGAAAATATAGATACAAAAGTGTCAATATCCTGGAGCAAAGGATCATCCTTTTCCAACAGTGGAAAAACCCAAGCCAGGGCTTTACCCTTCATAAGATAAATTAAAAAGGTGATCTTGGAGGAAGAGGAACCAAACATCTGAGGATTATTTCTGAAGTGAAGGCGGCACTGATTAAAAAATCCTCGACAGTCTTCAGGATTGCCGTCATATTTATCCGGTAGTGGAATTCTAGGAATTATTCGTTCTGCAGGTTGTGGCAGATTAAATGTAGGGTTAGAGCTGGCCACAGGAACAACAGGTGTCGCCGAGACTTGAGAAGGAGGAGAAAGATTATGCAAAAGAGCAGTTATTTGATCCAATTTAGAATCCAGGGATTGCAGGTGTGCAGAGTGGGTTCCAAGAAGCTGTCCCTGTAGAGCTACAGATCTGGATAACTCAACAGGGTCCATTATATGGCCTGTTTGTAATGTCAGGATAGGTAAAGTCCAGAGTTAGACCCAAATGCTAGAATGAGGTTAATAACACCCTAGCACAGTGAGTATATACCAGGACCTGACCCTGCGACAGCTGTAGTGTAATATATACTCACAGTAATAGACTGGAAGATGACACAGCAGGGTCAGGAGAAGAAACTTCGTGTAGTAAGGGTTAATCAATAGAGTAATCAGGCAAGCAATGTCCAGCAACGTGTAATCAGGCAGGTAAGGGTTAACCAATAGAATAGTCAGGCAAGCAATATCCAGTAACGTGTAATCAGGCAGATAGGGGTTAACCAATAGAGTAGTCAGGTAAGCAGTGTCCAGCAATGTGTTATCAGGCAGGTAGGGGTTAACCAATAGAGTAGTCAGGTAAGCAGTGTCCAGCAACGTGTTATCAGGCAGGTAGGGGTTAACCAATAGAGTAGTCAGGTAAGCAGTGTCCAGCAACGTGTTATCAGGCAGGTAGGGGTTAACCAATAGAGTAGTCAGGTAAGCAGTGTCCAGCAACGTGTTATCAGGCAGGTAGGGGTTAACCAATAGAGTAGTCAGGTAAACAGTGTCCAGCAACGTGTTATCAGGCAGGTTGGGGTTAACCAATAGAGTAGTCAGGTAAGCAGTGTCCAGCAACGTGTTATCAGGCAGGTAGGGGTATTAGGGTTCAGAATAAACAGGCACAGATTCAGAATATCAAAGGAATAAATTTGTACTCACAAAAGCCCACGAGTAAAACAAACAGGCACCGATGAGATGAGACGCCGGAATAAGAAGGCCTCCTGACGTCATCGGAAGGGCCGACAGGAACAGGGTTGCTAGGCAACCAATGAAAGCGCTACCGCGCTGAGGCAGAAGTAAAAAGAAGCGATCAGCAGCTGAGCGATCGCGACAATCCCTATTCTAAGCAGGGAAATCTTTTGCCCATTTTATCTGTAAGACTTCCATACACGCGTAATCTAAGTTGCTGATAAGTATATTATATGCAAAGGAGATAGAGTACTTACCCTGCTTATACAGGTTGATAGCTGGCTCAATATTACCCAGTTCCCAGTTGGACTCAGTATTTTTTATGATTTTACCAAAGAAGTGTCTTAGTCCGGTAGAAGTCTTCATCCAGACTTCATATGCTTCTGTATTGAAAATTCTCTTTTAAGGGTTTCAAATAATTTCATAGACTCTCGTCCCTTTTCCTTTACCTGTATAAGGTTATGAATCCCTTTTATCGACCAGTCTCTAAACATAGCTGAATTTAGACCAGGAAGAAATTCTGGAGTGCCATTTATTGGTAGGAATTTCGAGAGCCTGAAATCAACATTTAATTCACGCGTGAATTTTTCACGCACAAATTGGGCCTTTAAATATTTGCATTTTAAGAAGAGAAGCTGGTATTGAAGAATTGCTGCAGCGAATTAGGGCCTTTAGTGAAAGTGGAGCTGTGATCTCAGATTCTAGTTCTAGATTAGATATGTATTGCTTTTCTGTAATCTAATCGAATACCACCTTTACCAGTGCCACTAGATTATAAAACTTCAGATTAGGTAACACTAAACCCTCCGCCAAGTGGTGGCGACTTAAATTTATCGATAAGATCCGATTTTTTTTATGTTGCCAAATAAGTTTAGCTGTCATTCTGTTATATCTTAAAATATCTTTCGTGTATATAATAAAGGGCCAGATTATGTATCAAATATAACAGTTTTGGAAAAAGGATAGTTTTAATCAGGACTATTCTATCTGATAGAGATATTGGTAGCTGGGTCTATCTTGTTAAGTATTCGTCTAGATTGGCAAATAGAGGAGAAAAATGTAAGTTATACCATTTTCCTGGATCTCTGGATATCCTTATTCCAAGGTAATCCATAGTGTCAACTACTTTGAAGGGACATTGGAGACCTTTTAGTCTTGGTGGTGAAATCCATAGAATTTCGGATTTATCCGGGTTAATTTTATATCCCGAAAATTATCCAAATAGGTCTGTAACATCTAAAAATTGCTTTATAGAGGTCTTTGTATCACTAGCGTAGAAGGATTGCTAGTGGCTCTACTGAAATATTGAAGAGAAGGGGCGAGAGGGGACAACCTTGTCGAGTCCCTCAGATAAGAGATAGGTTTCTGTTAAAATAGTTGCATTATCTTTAAGAAGTTCCCCTGATGTCCAAATCATTTTAAGATGGTCCCAGCTAATTATGTCAAATGCCTTCTATCCTTGAGATCTTCAGTCCTTAAGCACAGTGCAGCTATCTCTTTTTCCTGTTTAGTGGCATTCAAGTCCATGATATTTACTTGGTCTTCTAGCGTGGAGATCCTAGTCTCGGCTTCAGATAGTCTTGAGGAAAAGATCTTTATTTCAGCCGTCAAGCTAGAGATTTCCTTTTTAATTCCATCTAATTCCATCTAGGTGTGGGGTTATTAACTCAGCAATTTTCTGCAAAAGGGACTGGTTATCAGATGCCTGTGAATGCATATCTTCACTTACTATTAAACTTGTGTCTGTATTAATTGTGGTACTTGATTTCTTATCTTTAATTTTTGGGGCCATTGCGGGTGATTTTAATTTATTATGTGAAATAAATGTGTCCATTGAAGACATTAATACTTTTATATACAGCGAGATTAGCCTCTTATATGAGGTCCACACAGTGAACGTCTACAACGTGACACACAAAAGAAAAAAATAGAAACCGTGAATTAAAATATCTTTATCTTATTTTACCACACAGGGAAACAAGTTGTGGGGTGCAATACGTAGAGTTCCAATACGCCCCTACTCAGGGGATAAAAAGCTCCGGCCCCAGAAGTTCAGAAAGGTCAGAAAAAAAGCAATTACCTTAGCCGTATCTTAACAGATATTGAAACCTCTTTTAAAACCCACAAATATTTTTTTAAGTGACAATGCTTTCTAGCGCCTAGATTTAGAGTTTTGTCGGTAAAGACCCGCGTAGCTAACGCTGCTTTTTTTTCAAGCGCACCCTTCCAACAATGCTGGTATTTAGAGTTGTCTGAGGGGCTGCGTTAGGCTCAAAAAAGGGTGCGTTGAGCCTAACTTATCTCCACTTCAACCCTCAATACCAGCGTTGCTTACGGTAGTGGTAAGCTGGAAAAACGTGCTCGTGCACGATATCCCCATAGGAAACAATGGGGCAGTTTGGGCTGAAAAAAAACCTAACACCTGCAAAAAAGCAGAGTTCAGCTCCTAACGCACCCCATTGTTTCCTATGGGGAAACACTTTCTAAGTCTGCACCTAACACCCTAACATGTACCCCGAGTCTAAACACCCCTAACCTTACACTTATTAACCCCTAATCTGCCAACTCCGCTATCGCTGACACCTGCATTACACAATTAACCCCTAATCTGTCGCTCCGGACACCGCCACCTACATTATCCCTATGAACCCCTAATCTGCTGCCCCTAACACCGCCGACCCCTATATTATATTTATTAACCCCTAATCTGCCCCCCCAACACCGCCGCTACCTTTCCTACACTTATTAACCCCTAATCTGCTGACCGGACCTCGCCGCCACTATAATAAATGTATTAACCCCTAAACTGCTGCACTCCCGCCTCGCAAACACTATAATAAATAGTATTAACCCCTAATCTGCCCTCCCTAACTTCGCCGCCACCTACCTACAATTATTAACCCCTAATCTGCCGCCCCCACTGTCGCCCCTACTGTAATAAATTTATTAACCCCTAAACCTAACTCTAACCCTAACCCTAACACCCCCTAACATAAATATAATTTAAATTAAACAAAATAATATTCCTAAAATTAACTAGATTATTCCTATTTAAAACTACTTACCTATAAAATAAACCCTAACGGCTAGATTTAGAGTTTTGTCGGTAACGACCCGCGTAGCTAACGCTGGCTTTTTTCTGGCCGCACCTTTAAAATAACTCTGGTATTGAGAGTCCACAGAATGGCTGCGTTAGGCTCCAAAAAGGGAGCGTACAGGCATATTTAATGCCACTGCAACTCTCGATACCAGAGTTGCTTACGGACGCTGCCAGCCTCAAAAACGTGCTCGTGCACGATTCCCCCATAGGAAACAATGGGGCTGTTTGAGCTGAAAAAAAACCTAACACCTTCAAAAAAGCAGCGTTCAGCTCCTAACGCAGCCCCATTGTTGTCTATGGGGAAACACTTCCTACGTCTGCACCTAACACTCTAACATGTACCCCGAGTCTAAACACCCCTAACCTTACACTTATTAACCCCTAATTTGCCGCCCCCGCTATCGCTGACCCCTGCATATTTTTTTAACCCCTAATCTGCCGCTCCGTAAACCGCCGCTACTTACATTATCCCTATTTACCCCTAATCTGCTGCCCCTAACACCGCCGACCCCTATATTATATTTATTAACCCCTAATCTGCCCCCCACAACGTCGCCTCCACCTAACTACACTTATTAACCCCTAATCTGCCGAGCGGACCGCACCGCTATTATAATAAAGTTATTAACCCCTAATCCACCTCACTAACCCTATAATAAATAGTATTAACCCCTAATCTGCCCTCCCTAACATCGCCGACACCTAACTTCAAACATTAACCCCTAATCTGCCGACTGGAGCTCACCGCTATTCTAATAAATTTATTAACCCCTAAAGCTAAGTCTAACCCTAACACTAACACCCCCCTAAGTTAAATATAATTTAAATCTAACGAAATTAATTAAATCTTATTAAATAAATTATTCCTATTTAAAGCTAAATACTTACCTGTAAAATAAACCCTAA